>NW_008679830.1:94189-154967 GCF_000695815.1 Acanthisitta chloris | reverse complement strand
TGCTCCATTATTCTTTAAATATTTAGCCAATTTAGAAGAAAGGCAAGATCAAAATGCAGGATCATCGATCTAAGCTAACACAAGGCTTAAATTTTATCTGCCTTTTGTTATTTCTCTTCTAAAAGATCAGAAGAAGATGAAATATGGTTTAAAAATGAGCATACTTAATATACCCTCTAGTGAACAATAAACAGCTGAAACAAGCTCTTCAACCCATTCTTTTTAAGTGCAACTAATGTGTAATCCTGGTAACACTTAACATTCATTTGAATATGAAAAGACTTCAGGCTAGAGGTGCTAATAAGAACCCCCCACACTTCAGCTTGAAACAGACATGGCAATTTGTATTTCAATAAGGAAAAAATCACTGTTCAGTCTTGAGGAAAGCAATACCTTCACTCCTACACTGTAGCCATTTACAGTACTTACATGCACAGGTTTCAGCATCGCTAATGCAAACCATGCTTCAGGAAGACAATTTAAATTGCCCTTCAAGAGGCAGAAAAAGGAACATATCATTAGCATGACACCTCTACTCCTCTGAAATGCATGAAAGGTTGGTTGTGCTGCATAAAGGTACAGGTAGGTGTAAATGAAAAAATGCATTCTTTGCTTGGTGATAAGGAAGATGTGGAAAGAGAAATGCCAGGGTGACACACTGTCTTCTGCTTTTTCTCAGGAGATCTGACAGCTTCACACTGAAGTTACATTTTAACAGGGTTGGGATCCTTTACCTATTGGGAATGTAACACACGTAGCTGCTTTAATAAGGAAAAACCCAACTCATCATCAGCCCTGCATCTTGTACCCTCATTTCTTGCGAGCCTCATCAACATTCTCTGTCTTGTGAAAGGAAATTTTAATTGCTGCAGGATGAGAATTTTTTTTGGTGCTACATTTTTCGGAGCCAGGTCTAACTGCAGCTCCGGTACGTAGAAAAAGGTACTGTAAGGAACCTGAAAACAAAATCCTCGGGAAAATCCAGTTTTAACTGTCTTGATTTTTTATCTGATTAATGGATTACCTGTGTTTACCTAGAAGTCAGTAGGAAATCCAAGTAGAACACTCATTCATTTTTTTTGTGAACTTCTTATCTATCTCATTTCTAACTCAATCGAATTGAGTTTAATTGACAAGTAGTTGCTGCTAATAGCAAACTAGCTAAACTATCCCAGAAAAAAACCATGTGTCTCTGTAGGTGAACATCTGCTTTATTTTTAGAAATTCTCACTACAAGATACTGGAAACTTGGGGGAAAAAAGTGAATAGCATAAATTGCAGTGAACAAAACAGCATTACTCATGTTCTCATGATAGAACAAAATCGATCTGTCTTAATTGTTTCAGGTTTGATCATTGTAGATTCAGGGTACATTTCTGCTGAGGCTGTTTGTGGAAGTCACACGTTCCATGGGTATTCTTAGTGAGGGAGGACATTTGCTGTATGAAAATTAGTGCAAGCAGTTATGGGAACACCTTAAGCAATTTCATGGAAAACCTGAGGAGCTGCCAAGCCAAGTTTTAGGCTACAAAGGGGAATGATAAAGATAAGTAGCTCTGAAAATATGCAGTGGAAATAAAAATCTGCACAATAAAGTCTGAACTTACCCCTGTGAGTTAAAATAAGGAAAAAATGAAGCTTGTAAATTGATTCTAATATTAGGTTTGCTGATATAAATTTCCTAAAGTACACAAGTGGCTAAAATCTCCTCTCTTTTCCTAATGCATGCATGCTGATTTGATTAGCTCCACAAACCTGCTCTGATACAGAGGATTGCTGCTGCTTCTTTCTTTCTGAGATTTTTTTCCCTGTGACTTTTGCTACTGTTCAAAAATATCTTCTAAAATCTGATGTAATAAAGACAGAATTACATCCCTAGACCCTTAGAAAGATCAATAAGTAAGTTCATTTCCTGAGTGGCCATAGAGCTCCTGGTTTGTAAGAGAGGAAAAAGGACTAAAGAATACACAAATATGGGCCCAGAGGCAGAGGTCTAGCAACAAACCTGATTCCCTGCAAATACAGGCACCTGTGATGTTCATGCTAGGTGGAATATTTTCTTCTCTCACACTAAGACATATCCACATCCCTCAGAAATAAGAAGCAAGTGTCCCATTTCTGAGGTAGTGCCTTTTGGGACCTACTGTGAGGAAGAGATGGAAGAAGAGAGTAAGGCAGCAAGTGAGAAAGAGCCATCTGTGAGGGTTTTGCCTCCCACCTTGCTATGGCATGGCCTAATGCAGCACCACCTCACCTGCACCACACAGCAGCCACACATCTCCTGTTCAGACTGACTGAACCACTCTCATGGATGCTTATTTTCATTACAAGGAATAACAGTCCATGGAGGAAACTATCAGAGAAGGGGAAAGGCCCCTCTGGTGTGCAGTCACTCCACTATCCTCATTCCAGACCACAAGCAGATGCACACTAGGGATGTCCACTAGGAAAGAGGAAGACTGTCAAATCCTTTTTATGGAGATATTCCTGAGCTTTCCCACAGCTGCAAAACCATCTCCTCTACTCCCTCCTCAGCCAAGATCCTGCTTATGCAACCCTTAAATGACAGACTCCATCTAGATTAATGACAAAAAACCAAGTGGCACAGATCTAGTCTAGTCAGATTGCTCTAGAAACCCATTCCCTCCAAGATTCCTTCCCAGTTCAAAGGTCTCATTTAGCAGATTTTAATCCATCTTGAATGCACTTCCACTGTTCCAATTTAACCCAGGAATACCCTACCCAAAACAAACCCGTATTTCCTACTAGATACCCAATTAACAAAGCTTGTTATGGCATACAAAGCTTATGCCTAGGTGTTATTTTCCTTGAAGCCATTGTTTGGTTGACACAGAAACATTTATCTATGCAAACACATAAACCACATATTTAGTGTGTGACATGCTCCATCTAGCAGGTCTACAGTTTGTTTTACCATTCAGTTTGTGCCTTTTTGATAGAATGTGCTGGTGCAAGTCCAGAAATTCAGTTTTCCCAGCACTGGGAAGGGTCTGAGAATCAGAAAACTACATCCCTTTCCCCAATAATAACAGTTCACAGACTTCCTTGCTTAACTCTTTGAAAGCTTTTGGATGTCCAGCACTATATAGAGGGGGTTTTAGCAGCACTGCTGTTTCCTGTTAGAAGAGCAAATACTCCACTGTCCAACTGCATGAACACACCATTTATTTTTCCTGCTGGGAATTATGATCTACCTGTCCGGATGATCAATGATTCGACAATAGAACTGCAGTATCAGACTACAGTATGGTTTTGTTGTTATTGCTCTCGGGAAACTGCAGTTGACTTTATTTTCACTGGCCTCATGCTGCTCCTTGTCTCCTTTTGCTGCCCCCAGCAGTCATCTAAAGAGCGTTCACTAACATCAGCCTCTTTGCCACTTTCATTTCCCTTTCAGTTTAGGCTTTCTCTTCACTTGAAAGGGTAAAACCAGCTCACCACAGTCTTTTCTCTCAACAACAACTTAGTGGCTTTGTAAGCATCTGTTAAAGTATCATTAAACACCTCCTTATCACTAATCGTTGGGGGTTTGCTTTATCCCAGTTGATTTGGCTTACAGGGACTGCTTTTCATCTTGTGAAGTCAATCCCATTAACGTTTTTGATGCAGGAGGGAAAAGAGAAGATCAAGACTGTAGATAAGTGAGAATAACACCAGGACACCCTAATACAAGAGAACTTTACACACATGTTGCCTTGCTTGTCAAAGGAGGCACCTTGTGGGCTGTCTCCCTTCTGGCTGGCACCTTGGGGCACTGCAGCAAGCAAGGGAGCATGGGGAAAGGAAAGTGTTAGAAAAGGAAAGTTACTCACTGTTGTGGCTGCTGGTTATAACGAAGGTTCATTTGTCCTGCCCTGCAGTCCCTATAACTGGCTATTTGGATAAAGACTCCAGGCTTCACATGGCTTGTGTAGCTCCCAGAACCATGAGACAGACACTGGCATGGAAAAGTGAAGACCCTTGTCTGTTGATAGTTATTGCACACCTAGTATTAACCGAAAACCAGTTCTAACTTGAGAGCTATCTGGAGCAGTTAATTTACCAGATTTGTCTGTGGGAGAGTTCTAGAAATTGCCATCTGTGTGTGTTTCCAGGAGAGAACTTAGTGCTGAAAAGCCATCACGTTCGATTTAAGGTAACATATACAGCTTCTGCACTGCTGCCTTAGTTTACAATTTGCAAGGTTCAAATGTAGCATATCAAAAGCTCTAAGAGCAATCAAATCCACTTTCATAGGCCTTTAGTAGAAAGAGTAACATGTATAAGCTTTCCTAAGCAGCCCCAAAAAAAAGAGTTTACATTAAAAGGTGTAACAGATACACAACTGTGCTCAAATATTTTTATTTGTCTAACACATGGAATAAAACAAGTTACAGCACAGCATGAAATCTGATGAGGATTCTACCTTAAGGAAAAAAAAATTGTCTTTTGTAACAACAAATAGTTGGAACCAGCACATTGCTTTCACGACATTGTTCCCTTCGAGACAAGTCCAAACTGTTCAGCATTATGAAAACTCTGCCTATTGCTTTGTACCAGAAAATTTATTACCCCCAAATCATTTACAACAGACAGCATGCATTCCAAAACTGATTTGTTACTTTAGGCCACAACAACTCACTTTCAAAGCTTAAAGAATCCATTATGCTATGCAAAGGAGAGTGCGTGAACGAGACATGTATTAGGGACGACTTCAAATGGGATTCCATCAGAAAATTTCGATGGAGGAAGCCTACAAATGCAGCCACACAATTCACTGCAAGCATTCTTGGCACTGTGGACTGGGGGGAAAAGACTGAATGCAATTTTGATTTCATAAAGTGTGCAAGCATTTGTCACAATTTCAGCGACCTGTGATCTTGGTGGGGAGAAGGAAGCGAGGCAGTTACAGGAGTCAAATATGATTAACACAGGAACTCCCTGTTTGGAGATGTTATTACCTGCTTACACAGTATGTGCCATTTGTTTTACTTTGGTGCAGCACAAAACATAATATGTTTGTTCAGCACTGCTCTGTTTCTCTTATTTTGTTATAAGCAACAACAGGCACTTGGGTGAGTTTGATTTATATGATTAAAATGCCTTACACATTTTCCAGCTGTGGAGGCCACTGAAATTTAACAACTGCTTCCCTGGTCTTGTAGTTGCCCTAAGATGAGAGAGAGTGTTACACCTCAAGAGGCAGAACCAGCTCAAGGAGAGTAAGAAGGCACAGCAGCCACACAGAGCCCTGACCCACAGGCACAGAGCTGTCTCACGTCAGGCTGTGAAGGAGCCGCGGGAGGTGGGTGCAGCACCCCAGGGCAGAGCGCGCAGGGTACCGAACTGATGTGCCAGAGGTGACACAGGTGTCAGCTCATGCTGGACTCTGCTGTGGCACCAGGCTAAACATCTGCATTTAGAGATCAAAGACCTGATGAAGAAAGGCAAGATTCAGAAAGTTCCCCCCACACTTGATTTACAGCCTCCTTAATCACAAGGGACAATTCTCAGGATTTTTTTTTTTACATCACTGCAAATTTACCTCATTAAAAGTCTTTTTCGGCTAAGTTCTCACAAAATATGAAAGGCAGCACAGAAACAGTGTATAGAAGTGGTATGTATTTGGTTAGCCTTTTCCAGTCTGTGTTGCTTTGAACTGAGGCATACCCAAACAGCTCAGGCAGGGCTTTATTGTAATTCTAGATGATCAAAATACAGGGAACTGCTCTGAAAAGAAAACAAAACCTACAGCACAACTGTGAGTGACTGGCTGGAGGTGCTCAGCTGCCTGCTGGGGTCAGCCTCCAGCAACCAAGTCCCTTGCAGGTGACTGAGTTTGACACGTGAGGGTTTGCCACTTCCTTTTCTGTTCAACGCCAGGGAACAAAGCAGCCCCAGCAGCACTGAGCATGGCTTGTTGCTCTCAGAGAAGCTCCTCATAACCTGCTCAGGGACTGAGCAAGCTACAAACTGTCTGGGCACCTTTACCCACCGTCTCTCTCTCTGCCTGGAGTCATGTTCTAGTGGTCCATCCCATAATCTGTGCTGCTGGAAATTGATTATTTTTGTTTTAAAAGCTCTTAAACATCTGTTCTTCCTTTAACTTAAACAACTCTCCTGTTTATGTTTTTATTTATTTTATCTCTCACCTATTCTGCTTTTCAGCTCTGCCTTGAAATATTGACTGTAAAAAATCCAAACTGTTAAAAACCAATTCAGGCTATTCTGAGCACACTGCTGCAGAATGAAGTCTAGAGTGAAAAAACCCATCATTATCTAACATTTCAATGATTTCCTTAAAGCTACCATTTAAGACCTGAGTATTCTATGATCTGTGTCCAAAAAATTCAGCAGTGACCTTAATGAGATGCATTTAGGCACTCAGAGTACAGCACTCAGTTAACAGGGGATTTTAAATCACATGGAACCCACACTGATACAGGTGAGCACTCCCAGTTAGGAACAGCCAGAGGGGTTATTGAACCAGCCTGAATCCAACTATTTTTCCTTTCCAATAGCAATGTTATGTCTTACTGAAGATAATACATCCTAAAAGAAGATGAATTGTTTGTTCATAATAACACATTGACAGGCTGAGAGAGCTGGGGGTGTTCAGGCTGGAGAAGAGAAGGCTCTGGGGAGACCTTAAAGCCCCTTCCAGTGCCTAAAGCAGCACCAAGAGAACTGGAGAGCCCTTTGGACTAAGGTCTTCAGGGACAGGACAAGAGGGAATGACTTCCCAGTGGAAGAGGGCAGGGTCAGATTAGAAATTAGGAAGAGATTCTTCCCTGTGAGGGTGCTGAGGCACTGGCACAGGTTGCCCAGAGAAGCTGTGGCTGCCCCATGCCTGGAAGTGTTCAAGGCCAGGTTGGATGGGGCTTGGAGTGCAGTTGGAAGGCAGGGCAGTTGGAATGAGATGCTCTTTAAGGTCCCATCCAACCCAAACCATTCTGGGATTCTATGAGCCATATTTTGGCATCTGGGCCAGCTGCCCATGTGTATGTTTGAAAAAGCATTTCTAAACAAGGGCAAGTTCTGAACTGTAAACTGACTCCGAACCAGGCAAGCAGACTGAGCCTAGGCCCAGAACACAGACTCCCTGAGTTTTGCAAATCCAAGCACTGCGATTCAAGCACATGCAGCAACACAAAGTACTACTAGAAAGCATCCAAACCCAAGCTAGTCCACACCCCAACTCCTGCTTTCCAGCCAATCTCTGCACCAAAACCTCCATGAGGTCAGGGGAGGAAAATGCAGCAACGCTTCCAGTAGAAACACAGCTTCCAGTCCTTACTTGCAATTTGTAGTGTCAAGTGTTCCACATCCCCCCATTTGTAAACTGAGAGTCCAAAGAGCATGTTTCCAGCTTCAAAAACAAACAAGTCTGTAGAGCTTTTTGCCTTTTCTGTAAGCAACAACTCTGCCGAGGGAGGCGGAGATCAGCACCACAGGGTGCGACAGCACAGCGATCCATCGTCAGCTTCTGTTGCACCAAAGCCTTGCTCAAGCTGGGTGTTGAAATATGGGTTAAAAGGCCAACTTCTCAAGTCCTAGGGTGGTTTTTTTCCCACCCTGGTTTTTCTTCACATTTCTGGTCACTTAGTACTGTAGCTGAATCATGAAAACAACCAGTTTTGATTACTACTACCTTGAAGAAGTTATTAAATCACACAAATGATAAACATTCGTAGTCACCACAGTCAGCACTGGGTACCAAAAGCTCTTGACAGGTGGCTCTCTTGGCCCTCTGTCATAGTTTAGGGCCACATCTTTATTACAAACATAGGCAGAAAACTAAACTTTCAACTGCATGTATATGTAAGCACCCTGGTGGTAGAAGAGACCCATTTAGTGGATGGTGAACTATAATTACATCATATATCCATTAGAAGGATGGGCTCTGCAGCTCCCAGAGAACCTGGCAGAGCATTAAAAGCCTGTCAATGTTGACCACACAGTAACTGAAGGGGAGGAAGAATAAAAACCCATCAAACCACAGCAAAAGCCTGAGAAAGGATTTCTAGAGTGCTTTTGCACTTTTCTTTGATCTAAAATAGAAATAGTCTTCTGGAAGTGTACCTAAGACAAAGCAGTGAGAAAGTACCCAGCATGCCTCCACCACCACCACTTTGCTTACTCCCTAAAACCCCAAGGGGTTCTTAGCAGAATCCTTTCCTCTCCAAGGACATCCCTATGTCGTACCCCCATCTCCAAGGATATGTTTCAGTGGAAGGTCAGAGACGAAGGTTCAAGCTCTAAGTATAAAAGTAGAAAAGCTCTGCAGAACTGCTACTGAACTCTTCTCCAATTAAGTTCCAACTCAGCATCCATCTTTCTTCATCTTAAATCTACAAGTTGTTTCAAACTCCTGTTTGGAGGGTTTTTTAGAGCACAAAAAATTGTGGTTTTGGTCAGTTTTAGAATCATAGAATCCCAAAATGGTTTGGGTTGGATGGATCTTAAACCCCACCTTGTTCCACCCCCTGCCATGGGCAGGAACATCTTCCACTAGACCAGGTTGCTCCAAGCCCTTTCCAACCTGGCCTTGAAATTTAAACCTGGCCACTGCTATTTAATTAAACCAGATTTTGGTCAACTCATATCCAAGCTGAGAGACTGTACAAGTAAAGAAAACCATCTTTGTTCTCCTCTTCCAGTTCCCACCTCTCGGTACACTCCAGTCCAATTCTGGAAACCCAAGCTCAGATTTGGAGACCAAGTTTGACTTTTCCTTTGAGGATGCTGATAGAAGCTCCTTCCAATTTGTTAAGAGAAGCTCCTCACTTGTTCAACTCTATCACCGCTATCAGGTTTGCAGATTCATGCTGTCCCTTTACAATGGTCTCTATTTACAGGACAGACTTGGTTTTGATGTTGCTGTTCTGGAAATTAACAGATTCATTTGAGAGTCAAGTTCCCCTTCTGTTCCATAGGGTGTCCTAATTTCTGCTTGGAGAGCTTGCTTCCTGCTTTCCTCAGTATCATCCCTCCTGCTCTCCTGGTACAAGCAATTAATGTTGGAAGAATAGACAGAAAGTAAAGACAAAATACAAATCTAGAGCTACCTGACACTTAGAAGTTCTAGAGAGAGGTTTTTGGTTTGACATCCTGCATGGAGGTGTAAGTTTGGTTAGATCTGGGGTTTATAGCTCCCATGCTGCAAAGTCAGGCCTTGCTGCTCAGGTTTAGGTGGTGTTAGCCTGCATTCTTCAGCTAACTAAGAACAGAGCAGGTTCACACCAACATGGGCTTCAGTTAACCCTCTGTGCTTTTACCAAGGTTTGTCCTGAGCTTTCATCCCCAGGTTTGACTCTGAGAATGCTCAGACACCTTTTTCAACCCTTATGGCTCCGCACTGAACTTGAACAGATCTGATTTTCTAATCCCCTCTATTGATTCCTAGGCATACTTGTGAAATGTTAAATGATTTAAATCCTTCATTTGGAACAAAGGACCTGGCATGGGGCCTTCTCCCAGTACAACTGAGCTGCTGCAAACACAGAGGAGACTGGAAACAAGTTGCAAGGGTTATGTCAGATCCCTGAACTGAAGATGATGTCTCACTAGCAATATCTGCCAGGCAAAGATGCTGACAACCACAAGCATTTGCAGCTGAGGCTAACAGCTGTTTAACCGGTCACCAAGGCCTCCCAGCTACCTTTCATGGGGGTCTCCAGGGATGGGAAGTTAGAGTAAGGGCTGTTCTAAGGAACTTTTTTTTCCTGCATCTTCTTGCCTGAAAAGAATTTTTGAAATTTAGTATTGCCCCCAGTCCCTGTGTGTGCAGGCAGCTACTCTCAGCCCTGAAAGGATCCAAAACCAGCTTTGAAATGTTAACGGATGCTTAGTCATAAACATCAGAGGGGAAAGGGCCAGATCCTACATGTATTATAGCTGTAGACGACATAATTTGGTTTCTTATCATTAATTTTACATTTTCATTCTTCATACCATTTACTTAGAACTGTTAGCTTCACCCCTATCCAATACCAGGTGAATTTGGATTTTCATATAAAGCTGCATCTCCAACAAACACACTTTCTCAAGTATAGAGGCAAGTTTTATTTTAAAATACACTTTTGAATAGGAACTAATTTAGGATGGTTCACTGTCTTATATTATTTAAAGCATTCCTTGCCAGATAGGCTGGTCCAAAGGCTATCCTCAAAAACATGCAGCCCTCTCAATGCCATCATATGCCTGGGAACACTGAAAACATACAGCATCTATAAGAGATCCCTAGAGTCATAGCGTGAAAGCCCAAAGCTGCATACTTAGTCTGTCTGTAACAGTTCTCTTTCTGCAAAGTAGAAAGAATTCCAGTCACTGCCTGCCCTCTGTTTTGCTTACTGTAGAGAGGATCAGAGAAGAGAAAACGTGGATATGAAGTAGAAAATGTTCTGGATGAAAAATTTTAAATTGATTCAATATAGCCATTGATAACTCCCTGCTGCCCTCAAAACAAGGGCTTATCCCAAGAATTACCACACCTTTGTTATAGAACTGACTTAAACAGGAACAAGCAGCCAGAAGAAACACACATTAACAGCCAGGGATTTGTCTCAATACAGGATATCTCAGCTTTTCTGTGACAATGGCTCAGAGAAATGTCAAACAAGTTCCTCTCAGCTTCATTAGTCTTTCACAAAACCCCAAACAGGCAAAACCAAACCGATTCAAAAGCCCCAAACTCAAAGAAAAACCCTGAAAACCCCCATCCAAACACAGATCTGTTCACCCAAAGCATCTTCCAGCCTAGGAAATTAATTTTCTATCTCTGTGGTGGAATAAAAGACAAAACCAGAGCATTCCAACTTTCTTACTCCAAGCTGATAAAGATACTAATCCAGATACTGCTGCAAGTTCCTGATTCCCACTCCCCACAGAAACAAAAACCCCACAAGCTTCAGATCATTGCACAGGGACCAGCAGTCTTTATAGAATCAATATAATAGGCTGGGAATTAAAATAAACCCAGCAAAACCACAACCAAGATGCCTCCATTATCTTACAATTTTTTTATGAGAACAGAAGTCAACTGATATTACAATGAAAAGATGGAGAAAGTAAGAAAGCAAACAAAATGCATGCAAAGGGGTTTGAGATCAGCCTTTAGAGCCAGAGGTGTTAGCACCGACGCAGAAACAGTTCCACTAGATGGCAACAGGCAGTGTGAGCATTCCCTACCTCAGCACTAGTGCTGTGCATTTCTGCTCCCCCTTCTGCTTACTGTCAAATGAATATTGATCTCTCAGATGAAACAGAAAAACACTTCTTTAAGGTGTGCTTTACACAACGAAAAACATTGCCTGCAGCATCGTGGTATTCTGATCTCATCATGCTCCGGGGCTGCAGTTCTGCTTCCACTCATAGACTCACTCAGCTCTCATGTAAATGGTCGAAAGGTGAGAAAGACAAATATTTTAAGGAGGTAATTGTGCAAGAGTGGGTGTAGGTACAGAGAAAGAAAATCCCCCAGGTACAGTTTGCCATATTCACACTCATCATGCATGGCTTCAGGGAAAATCATTTTGTGCACCTCACTAATCCCAGAGCAATCCTCTCTTACTCCTTAGATGAGTATTTTAATCTCCATGCACTCTAAACATGTAAACTTGCCACAATGTGCCAGTGCAGTGAGAGTCAGCCATGAACACTATTGCCAACAATCAACTCAGCCAAGTTCTGAGCCTGAGCAACACAAGAATCTCACCATATATTCAGACCTTGCCGTAGCAAAATCTCCATCAAAAATGTCAAAGCCAACTCTACAATTGCTTTCCCTCCCACCATCACCTTAGAAAATCCAGAAGGGCAGAAGGGAGTTTTGGTTATGCTACTAATACACTGACAACAATTTAATGTAATTCAATAAAGCTCTTCTTTTCTTGCAAACCTGTGTGTTCTGCATGCAGACACTATTGCTTTATAGATTGTGCTGCTTTTGATGTTATCTTTGATCAGATGTACTCCTGAACTTCAATAGAGCTAGTTCAGAGCAGCACCTGCCCAGGTGACATCAGAATCCAGACCAACACATTAACATGTTTTAAATTTGTGCGTTGGCTGAGAATATTTGTCCTCGATTGCAACAGGTGTAAATGAGCAGACAAAGGACTTCCTAAAAATAGATACAGTGCAGCATTAGCAGCACATCCTGCCCATCAACTGCACTTCTGCTTGTTAAAAATGTATTAAGTACAAGACTCCCCCAACACAGTACAGGGCAAGCCAAGAGCCAGTCCCTGTCCCAGAGAGCTGACCAGCAATACCCATGATCAGTCTATGTGTTCCATTTCCCGGTCACAGGAAGACAAGCTAGAGAAGATTTAACAAACACATAGAGACATGAAATACCTATACAGAGTATATGATTAGTAGAACAAGGAAGAGATCCAAAATTCGTTATCATGCTCCAGATCTCCTAAAGGATGTAACCCAGACAGTGTCATCCCACAGAAAGTGTAAGCCTTGGTCTGAACTGTTTTCTATATGTCAATGTCTGCCTTTCACTGGCTTCCAAACGAGCATCTTGGTCATGGTCCCATGAGCATGCTGTATCGTAGACCCATACACTATCCTGAGCTGGAAGGGACCTACAAAGATCATCCAGTCCAACCCCAGGCCCTGCCCAGGACACCCCAACAATCCACTATGTGTCTGAGAGCAGTGTCCAAATGCTCCTTGAACTCTGCCAGGCTTGGGGCTGCGATCACTGCCCTGGGGAGCTGTTCCAGTGCCCAAATGCCCTCTGTGGGAAGAACCTTTTCCTGACATCCAACCTAAACCTCCCCTGACACAGCTCCAGCTGTTCCCTCAGGTCCTGTCACTGGTCACAGAGAGCAGAGATCAGAGCTGCCCCTCGGTTGCCCCTTGTGAGGAAGCTGCAGACCATGGTGAGGTCTCACTTCAGTCTTGTTTGCTCCAGGCGAAACATACCAAGTGCCCTCAGCTGCTCCTCATATGGTTCCTCCTCTATAGACCCTTCACCATACCACAAAACAGTCCTGGCACAACAGTGATTTACCAGCATACATTCAAACTATCCATTTAAAATGTAACTTCTAGACAAACCGTCACCAACCAGACACTGTTGTATATCAACATCATCCTCTAGAACACTTATTTTAATACAAAACCTTGCTGCCTTTATTTTTTCCCACATTCTATTCTAAGGAGGTTTACTATGTCCAAAGGATGAGGCGTAGAAACTAGACTGCAGTTGGCAGAGGTTCTAATGCCATCAACTCCAGGATTGCTTGCAAGCCCTTAGTCTGGGGGTGCATTGCCATGAGCAGTGTAACATTCCCTTTGCCACAACCACTCAATCCTGCAGAGTGGGAGGTAATTAGGGGCTTGACTGATGGCACAGTATACAACATTAAAAACATTTTCTGGTTTGGCAATATTTTTAAGAGAAGCAAGATAATGCATTACAGTCCAGGCCCCACTGGTCATTAAACCTTTGATCTCTCCACAGTTCCAGTAGACTAGAAAATTAATCCAGCTGATAAAAGACTGGAGTTAACTACCAATGCTAGAAAGAGCTTTTAATTTCCAAATCAAATTCCCTCGTGCCAGTAAACCTTCTGTTAGTTATATCCATCTCTTTCAGACCAACTCAACAATAGTTTTCTTACACAGAGCTGGGTGTATAGTCAGAATTCATTAGCAAGAAACAAAGATATTGTGTAGCTTAGATTGATGTTTCTGAACTCAGAAAAGATTAGCTGCATACAAGGTGACACGGGGAATAAAAACCAACTCAAGAAATTTCCAAACCCCAAGCACAAGTACAATGTCTTCCTCAGTTATAAACTCTCTCAGAGGGGTGTGAAATGGTTTAGTGGTGAACATGGTGGTGCTGTTGGGTTGACAGTTGGACTTGATCTTAAAGGTCTTTTCCAACCTTAATGATTCTGTGATTCTATGATTCTAAAACCTCACACAAACCCAGCAAACACTTTGCTTGGCAGATGATTCCATCTGCTGCTTTTTTCCTGGGTGCCTGAGGAAGATTTTTAGCTGGTGACAGATTGTCATCTGCTGACAAAGGGGAACAGGGATGCTCAGAACCCTGAGATGCCACTTTGCTTCATAGCCACCCAAATGAGATGCCACTTTGCTTCATAGCCACCCCTCGGTTGCCCCTGTGAAGAACTAAATTCCAAGCCAAAGAAAAACACAGTTCTCTTAATATCTGCAATGGAAGACTTGTAGGGCAAGAAGCCAATTCTCCAAAGCTGGTAAGAGATATGAGGTTAAAGCCTGCAGAAGAGGTGTGGAAGAAAACTAGCTCTGACATTTCAACATGTCTCCAGTAAGAAGGGGGGCAGATAAGATGCCCCTTAGATAGTGGTTTCTGAAGCATCCTCCAAAAGAAGGTGCAGGGGAAGGGGCGTGGATTATTTATGTGTGGGTGACAGCACCCTTTTAGTTTCATCCACTCACACAAGAAGAACAAACAACTTTTCCCACCATAACAGTTTGCTTTTCCTGTCTCTCATTTTCTCAATCCTCTTTTGCTCCTATTCTATCTGTGGATGCACCTGGCACTTCTGTACACAGTGCCCTGAAAGCTCCTCAGACAGATTTGTTTTAACATCCTTTGGAGAAGGACAGAATGAAAGAGCTCTACAATTTCTAGACAAGGAGAAATTAATATGTTTGCAGAATGACTCCATAGACATGCTAAAAGCTGAGGCAAGACCAGGAAATACTGGGGCAGAATTTCGACTTGGGGCAGAACCTCCACTGGAGAGTTGCCAGATAAAGACTTTCTGGAAAGAGGGAAGGGATGGGGAAGATTAATTAAAAACCATAAGTCAAATGCAGGAAACCATAATTTATGCCTAATTGAAAAAAAGGGCCTAATTTTGCCACAGTTTTAAAATGGAGTGATGGTACAGAAAAGACTGAGAACTGCTACTGGTTAAACAAAGGATCAGGAGGTCCAGACAGAACCTGGGAGGAAATACTCCAGGAGTTATCTCCTCTGGAGGCAGCAAAGCAGTGATAAATCTGTTTGCTAACACATTTTCTGAATATGTTCACTAAAATTGCAGTTTTCAGAGCAATAAACTTCCCAGAGCTAAGTGTCCTGAGTGGGGAGGCATTGGTGTGCCGCTGGCTGTGCACAGCCAGTCGTGGAGTGAGGAGTGGGAATGCCACGGGAGACCAGGCAGTGCAGCTGGCACACGGTTCCTTCAGTGCATGTACAGGGAGGTGATAAATCATTTAGAGCTTCAGGGATTAGGGACTCCTGCCAAACCCTCAAAAATGCTTGAAACTTGATAAGCAAGAAACAAACAAAGAAAAAGTCAATACTCTGTAAGTGCTATTTCTCTAACTTGGGTAATAGCAATAAAAAAAATTAGCAGAGTATTTTATCAAATTTATCCCAGGCCTCATTGTTGTGCACAACCTGAACAAACTCTGAGCAGGACTGATACCAAATCCCACATTTGTGCATCCAGTTATTTTATTGAAATCAGATGGTTTATATATATCTAGAAGCTGGCCTTGAGTTTCCTGCTGCTGTGACAAGGGAAAGGGGGTGCCTGTTAGCTGCCTCTGGCATCAATTTTAATTCCATTGAGATATTTTCAAAAGCTACTTCAAAAATTGAAATGAATGGGCCAAAGTAACAACAAGTTGTTTTGCTAAAAAACTCTGATGTTTTATTCTCCCAAAGCTGAAGAGTAACACTGTAGGATATCTGAGCAAACCAGCTCACTGCAAGTCAAATCATCTTACTCTGCTGGGCTAGCAGGAACACTCTTGTCCCTTCACCTGCAGGTCTCTATGATAGGTTATACAATCCAGTATGAACTCCCAGTTTGGCACCTGTTAACACCTGGCCTTTAGGCATGAAGGCAAGCCCTGTTTAGCCATATGCTTGACTGATCCTAAAACATAAGTAATATTGCCTTGCTTGTTAGTCACAGAGTTTCAGACTCTGGCAGGCAAAACCACAGACATTCAGACTCAGCTTGGCAGTCAGAGCCCCTGAAAGGAGGTGTGAATTGCCCAGTGGGTCTGGCCAACGTTCTGTTTAGTGTGGTGTTGTCTCTCCCACTGTGGCAAAAGGAAGAAAAAAGAAAACCTAGACAAAACATTCAAGCCCAGGCAGTTCCTACAGGCCATTCCCCTTGTTCATCCCTGAGATCCACACCTGTTGCACTGAAGCTGTTGAGGAGACATCCCTGCTTTTGCAGAACAGATGATGTGCATTGCCTGCACCATTGCTTCGGACAGCCAGTTCCAGGAGGTCTCAGCTAGTTCCAGAAGGTTGCTACCTGCTGTGTTGAGAAGTATTCCCCTTTTTTCAGTTGCTCTAAGTTGGTTTTATAGCATTTCCTTCAGGTGTTCTCTAACACAAGTGTTTCAAGATTTAGTGCCCAGTTCCATACTTGGTTCATCCACCAAAATTCACATTGTCCTTCCTTCTTGAATGATAAATTCCTCTGACAAGGATCCACAGGGAGTGCAGCAGAACATGCAAGTGACAGGAGCTCCTATGATCCCTCCGCAAGTCACGTACAATATTAATTCCACAAGATGTCCCAGCACAGGAAATGCACATATTTAAGTTTTCCTGTGTCTGGTAATACACAGTGGAAGTTGTGATTACAATCTGCTGACACTTAAGCAGTTCCCCAAAGATCATTGTTGTTGAGGATGATTTACTGTACAAAGCAAAACTCTAGTTCAAAAAGAAATACTCAGCAAGTAGTTTTATACATTCTAGCATTAGCAAAACTGAAGTCTAGCACTGCCACAGCAGCTTTTGACCCAGACTGAACTCTGTGTTGCAGCACAGAGTGCTATCCCCTTACACAGAAAGTGCACAAACCTTCCATGAACACTAAGTGATGGAGTCAAGCACCAGGATTTCTCCTTATTATGCATAACTGTGTATCTAACTATTCAGTGTGGTATCTGTAGCATGTCAAGCAACCTGATGGAGGGACTTGTTGCCTGCGGAATGGTTTGCCCCCCCTTGTCTGTGGGGATTCTGCTGCTTCTCTTCAAAGTAATGACTTGCTTCATCCCATAAAAGCAAAGGGAAAGTGAAGATGAAAAACAGTATTTAAAAAGTGGAAATTAGAACTCTAGTAAAGCAATTTCCTTTTGAAAACATGACAATTGCTCAAGGCACAGGAACAAAGTGGCAAATCCCATTCCCCAAAGTATTGGGATCACTAGTAATGTTGCATCTCTGCACCTAGGAACAGCTGCTTGGCAAGTAAGGACAGCTCCTGTGTCGTTAGCACCCAGCACTGCTCAGGTGCTTGTCAGCTTTGCTTTCCCCTGCGCAGCTGGGAGGTGCAGAATGCAAAGCCCATCACTACAACCCACTGGCGGTTGAATGAAAGGCACATTGCAGGTAATAATGAGGCCTTGGGTCCTGATATAAAAAGGCTTTATAACTCCCTTGATTTCCAATCCCAAACCACCTTCAGAGGGCAGAGCCCTGACTCACAGTGATCATTTGTTCTGCTACCAAGAGATTCTGGGTTTTTCTGCTCCCTCCCCACCTACACATACACTCTCAGGCTGACTCACTGCAGACTGGTAACTAAGCACATATCTGGGCTCCACTCTGGCCACGTATGGTTGAGTGACCACAGATCTTTATTACATTTAATGTAATAAAAGAACTAATTCCCTAGATTTCCTTCAACATCCTCTTCCTTAGGAGAGCACACTGCAGCAGCCAAGACACTACAGCAAAGGTCTGTTTAGCCTCAGGAAAGTGCACACAATACTTGCCTGCCTCCCGACTTGCTCCAGCTTGTGCTGTTTTCCTCTGTGGTCATGAAATAAAATTAAAGATCAATTTAACCGCTTGGAAGAAACAAACCTATAAAAATAAGTAGTCATAAAACCTAGAAGACAAGACAGGAAGAAGCAAAATCTCAAGAACAAGAATAGAGGCTGAAAATTCAATTCCAGAACTCACTAAAGAAAAATTGTAAAACTGAACAGTTGTGGGAAACAAAGATCTTCACAATTTTTCCTGGAAGCACTTGTCAGTCATACATATGTCCTGAAAATGGCAGATCCATATTTCTTATGGATCACTTCTGTGAAAATTAGTAGGAGTCTCTGCCTTGAAGATTTTACAGGCTGAGGGTGTGTTCACACTGCTGCGGCAGGTGTGACACTCTGTTACAGACTTCTAAACAAAAAAGATTTCATTAGTTAACATCTACACAAATAACCATTCTCCAGAAACTCCTGAGTGAGGTGAGAAATGCCCAATAAATTATAACAGAGTCCATTATAACACAAATTCTAAAGTTTGTGTTAAGAACTTGCAAATACATGTGCAACTCCTGCAAGAAGTTCTTATTCAGCCTTTTCTAATTCAGACTGTAAAACCATCACAGAAAAAGTACAAAGTCGCCTGCAACTCAACCTCTTCCGGGGGCAAGTGTTGAATGGGGTATACTCAACTCATTTTTTCATTGCATATTACCAGAAAAGACGCTTTGCTAAACTAAAAGCTTCATTAAGTCAGTGACAAAGTTCCCATGGACTTCCCTAGAACCAGGATTCATTCTCATGAAAGTAGCATAAGAATCTTGCCCAAAATTCAGATTATTAATAAACTCTGACAAGTAATGAAGTCAGAAAGGCAACTGTTTGCTGCCAAAAAGAAAACAGACTGTGGAACCCAAAGGCACCTTCATGCATATCCTTCTTCAGGACAGCAATTACAGTCTCACGATAGATTAAGCAATACCTTCGAGGGGTGAGGAAGAGGCAAATCATAATATTACTCAATTCTTTCACACAGCAATTTATTTTCTCTAGTTCTCAATGTTTATTTTAGAGATTTAATATCAGATATTGCAAACTGCAGCTCTGAAGCTTCTTGAGCTTCATGGCTAACATGGACCTGCTAGATAGATAATTTTTTAACCTCAAATAGAACCCTGGATTGGCTGATTCCTTGACTGGCTCACTGCCTGTATTCCAAGTCAAGCTAAACGTGCACGCGTAGACCTTGAAGTTTCTGCTCGTTTTGGGTGGGGAATTCTCTCCAGAGTACATATCCCAAGGGGTAAACATTTGTTGCTGCTTCTGCTGCTTGCTGAGTGAGTTTTCTTCATTGCTGATTTGCAACATGACAAAAAACAAAGAATAACTCAGAATAAGAAGTACCAAGACAGAAACAACTTCTGTCTCTTTCCTTAGGGTAATAAAGTGTCTTGACTGTTCACCAAACACTGAGGCTGTAAAGCATTAGGATTTGATATGTTAGATGCTTTGCTGATTCAAAAGAATCTTTTAATGCCACTTTCAAGTGACACTCAAATCTCTTCTATCTGTTATGCTGATGTTTAGTTTTCGCCCAGCAAGAAAAAAATAGATCTTTACAAATAGATCAGAATTTTCTCTTAAGTGTATTGTTTTGGAGGGAAAAAAAAAAAGTTTAAAAATTGAAGAAAGAAAGAGGTCAGGAAGTTTCCTTCATCTTGAAGAGAATCCATACCCTTGGGTAGGTGGCACTGTATGGTGGCAATAAGAGATGTGTTCCTCCAGGACTGTTTCTTCAGGTGTTTCACCTGGAAAGAAAAACCCCATGAACTAATTGATCCCTCAGAGTCTGTCAAACAGCAGCTTTGCCTTTTGGCATCCTGTAATGAGATCCTAACACCTAAGGAGAAAAAGGAAATGACCAAAAGATTTTAAGAGCAAGAAGAAATAACTGTTTCTATATATTTCTTGTCTTCTGCTGCTGGTCACAAACAATAAGCAAAAAGAAGTATAAAGCACAGCACCATTTGACCTTTACTTCAGCTAATCCTGATTCCAGAAGATGACTCCTAGGTCAACATGGACACAACCTTATCCCACAGTATTTAGCCATAGAAGGGGTTTGAAAAGTCACCAAACCCTTCTTTGCCACAGATGGGAGAAAGGTCCTCAAAACAAGGTACCCTTGGGAAATGCACCTCAGAAAATTCTGTGTCTAATGCACTAAACAGCAAAATCAGCTTTTTGGTTATGGGATGACTTTTGCTTCTGGTCCATGGCTTAGAGTAGCTTAGTCAACATTTGAAATTGTATAAATAAATATTTCCCCAAGGATTCATCCACAGACAATGCCACCTTAAAGTAGTTCTCAAATCATCATGTCTACAGATTCTTGTATTTGAAATATGAAGCTTTGTTCAATCACCAAACAGTTTTATTTTCACACAAAATATTTTGTGGGGTTTTGGTTTTTTGGGGTTTGTTTTGTTTTGCTTTGATGGGATTTTTTTCCCCTTCAAACTTTACCAGCCCTGCTGTGTCCTCTTGCTGACTCTCCAAGGCTATTGAAGAGGAGGTGTGTCCCTGCCACTGGGCTTAGGAGTTTCGCATATGCTGATCCTTCTACCTGTGCAAAACTGCCGTTTTACAAAGTCATCTTAAGAGAGAACTTCAGTTATTTAAGATAGAAGAGTCTTAAGTACTGAACTTCTTTCAGAATATTTGTTCCACTCTCTGTATTTATGAAAGCAGAGGTGAGACTGAGGAGGGGCAGAGGAACTTCAAAGCTTCAAGCCACAGGTCTCTCTTGGAGATTTTTGCAAAAACCACCTGAGGAAATATGTCAAGTGGTGGGTGTTATGCAGCAATTTTTCATTAATTTTAATTACTATCATTCTATAGGATAGTGAGCATCCTCAGACCTTCGCCTCCAAATTGCACTGGGATTTATGCCAAATTTCTTCTCCCTCTTTGGTTCCCTCCAGCAGTATTTAGTAATGGAATCGCTTAAACATGTTTAAATAAGAAGTGTAAATGCCAAACACTTCTGAATGGGAAGGAACGTGGATCTTAAATGGCACATGAAGCCTTTATTCATAATTCTATAAACTAAAAACCTGGACTATTTGGGATCAAATAAAAGGCTTGATCAGGCTTGAGAAGAGAGTAGATGGAACATCCCCGTTTAAGGAAAAGCAAAACAAAACACAAAGCAACTCTGATTTTTCATAACCATTAAGAGTGATACTGGGGGTGGAGGGGGAGGAAGAGACAAATACCCATAATCAATTCCCTTGATGGCAACTTAACTTCAAAGAAATAAAATCTTGTCTGCACCAGATTCGCAATACAGGTGACAGAACAGTAACAGCAATAATAATAACGAAATAATAACAGTAGAAGTAGTAGAAGTGGCTTCCTTGAGCCATGCTGAGTACAGATCTCATTCTCCTCTCACATCCCCAGATAACCATGTGAGAACAGCTTTTCAAACTCCTGCATTTTTATTGCCGTGCCCATTTTCACATAAATCAGTCTGCCAGGACCCTGTGCCTGCACAGAGCACTCCCCCTGCCCTGTGCTTGGAGCTGGCCAGACATGAAATGTGGCCAGTCCAAAAGCAGCACAGCCACATTAGCCTGTGTTTGAGCCAGGTTAGCTGCCTACTTTCCAGGGGGCAAGGGGACAACAAAAAGTGAAAAGGAAACCATCAAACTAGAAGTAGCATCTTGGGAATAATCATTAATGTCCTGAGAACAAGATCCTGCTGCTTCGTGAAGTCAATACTCCATGAGAGCTTGAATGTTAACTGGAAGCTTAGAGGCAGCAACCACAACACTTCAGATTTTCTATTCTTCCCCTTGGATAGTTTCTGGAAGGGCAGAGATGGCAATTCCACATTAATTAGAAGTATCTCATGATAGCTGTGGTGTATTTGTCAAACTAGAGCCTTTCTTTTCCAAAAAGCAGTGTTTGTGAAGATTCACTCAAGTGAGACTCTCATACAGCTGTGCTGCACTGAGCATTGCAAATGAATCGACTCCTCGTCCAAAAGCAGCAGTCTGTGAGGAGACTGTGTGCTCCCCATGACAGCCATGTACCTCCAGAGACATTCCCCACTTCTAAAGGTGAAGTCCAGTGAACAAACAGACACTAAAGTTTCCTTAGCTTTCCAGTTAACCAAAGAGCAACTCACCATTTCCCCCCAGTTTATATTCTTCCACACCCACAAGTGGGGCTCACCCATGAGCTCAGTCTTTTTCATATTAACAAATGCTAGTGGAAAGGGGAATACCTTCCACCCTCCACAAAAACAAGTGCCAGCTTGGGATCTTAAGTAAATACACAGTTACCATTCCTTTCCAAATGCACCCACATTATCCTCTCAAAGTTATTCCAGTTGAAAGTCCTTCACTCCCTTTGTGGGAAGGCTCCTTGTCACGCCTGCCCGGCCCCAGGCTTGCCTTGCCCCACCTTCCCCACATCTCCTACTCCATTTGGGTGAAAGCCAGCTGTGTGCCAGACCCTGGGCTTGCACAACACCTTTTACTCTGTTTCCTACTAAAAGGCTCCTGAAGAGCTCCCTCTCCAACTCAAGAGGAGCGTTTGTTTGGGTTTTTTTGGGGGTAAATCTGGGTGTGTATGTTTGGGGTTTGTGTGTGCCACTTGCCTCCAGCTGCAGATTTCTCCCTGCACTACTGACAGCCCAAGGAGATCTACTGTTGTGCCATTAGATAGTCTCTTTTTGGTACAACTTTCCTGCAAATACTAGTGAAATTTTGGGAGCAAATATGTGCTGGAGACTGTTTTAGAGATGTGCATTTAATAGAAATTAAACCAAAGCTCAGTTACAACAAAATTACAGAATTACCCTTCAATGTTCAGAGGGAAAATGTAAGAAGAAATTTTCTCATTCACTCTCCAAGTTGTTTTTCACTTATAAAACATACCTAATTGTCTTGAAACTAAATTCAGCTATTTTAAATTCAATATAAATTCATTGACTAGCACTAGAAGGAGTCAGTAAGACATCAAGCCAAACTCCACATGGCTCTGTCACAGCTTCCAGGCTGTGGTAAGGCCCTGGTTGAATATCTCTGAAGATGGAAGGTAAGTTGATCAAGGTAGTTTATGGACAACACAGAAAGGAAAAGGCCACCTGCCACCTGCAATGTTTTCATGTAGTTAAGAGCTGTCCCTACAGGTATTTAAACTGAAATCTGAATTGAATTTCTGTCTTCAAATTGAAATCCGATCCAAAGACAGAACTTATATTGCTTGGGGAAAAAAGCAAAATCCCAAACAAACAAACAATAAAAACCTACCAAGCAAACAAACAAAACCAAACAAAGACACCAAAAAAAAACCCCAAGTTACAAATCCAACCTGCCCACCAGATTTACTGAGTATCTTTATTTTTCAGTTTTCTGGTAAAAAAACAGTCAAAAAAGAGCTGAAAATTTGTTTGAGATAAAATACCCAGGTTTGGTGCAGGTTAATTATTACATTTTTATAAAATTCATATAACTTGTTTCAGAATAGAAACTACAGCTTCACTTAAAAGCTTTGGAATTAGTCTTTTTTGACCCTTCTAAAAGTTTTGTAGGCATCAGGTTTTGGCTGAAATATTTACTTTAAACTGCTGAATCTAGCTGTGCTCTGTGTGTTGAAGCATCCATTAGGGATTCATCTCCTTCTCGTCACACCACAATTTCAACTTTCTTTTTGCTAGGACTGATTATGGGCTTCAAGATTGAACCATTTTCAACAGTGGATACATAATAGTATGATCAGAAAGTGGGAAATCCTATAGACATATCCAGAGTGCAAGAGATTCCTAAAGAGTGGCATATGATAGCAGTGAGATGGAAGATATAAAACAATGGATCACATTATAATGGAATAGATCAGGACTTTTTTGAGGAGATATAGGAAGAAGAAGAGAAGTGGAAGGTGTCCCCACCCATGGCAGGGGTTGGAAGTAGGTAATCTTTAAGGTTCCCTTCCCACACAAACCACTCTGGGGTTCTGTGAGACTATCTCAGTGTTCCCTCTGGGTCATATTCGATAATGCAGAGATAGATTTTCTGCAGGGAAGGGATGTTTCACTATGCAAGTGTTGCATATGAGTTTGTGATAGTTGGTGTGATATTTAAAATGTGCAAGGTGGACCTGAAATGGTTCTGCATTCTCTACTTTTAAAAAGGTAAAGCAGGAGGAGCACAGGGAACACCATTTCTTCCCCCAACCCTGTGCTGCACTTTCTTTTGTAACAATTTCCACACAGATCCACAGATAAAACATTAATGAGAATTCTTCATCTTCACTTTATCAACAGTCGCAATCCTTGCACAGAGGAGGAGGAGGAGGGAGCACTTTTTCTATCAAGACGTGATGTTTGTTTACCTTTGCATGACACATTAGAGCCCAACCTTCCAAAAATATAACAAGGTCACTCCTTTACTGGTGTTCTCTGTAGCTGCTTGGCACTGAGATTTGAACGTGTGAAGAGACACATCTTTCAGCATCAGCAGATTTAGAGAATACATGCTCTGCTTTGAAATACAGGAAAATTGATCCTGCAGGGCTGTTTACTTCATCAACACACCTTTAAGTGCTATCAGGGCACCTGCATGTTGCATAATTGCTATTTCTCTCTCAACCAAACATCAGCAAAATTTGTAGTAGGTAAAGGTATAATCACAGGGAGTGCTACAGCCAATTTTCACAGCTCAGGCACAAAAAAAAGGAAAAGCTAATTAGCAAAATCTGTTCTGAAGCCTACCTGCACTCTTCCTTTATTACCTGCCCCCTGAACCAGCACTAGCTTTGGAAAGGAAGCTTATTTGAGCACATGTGATAACCTGGTACATGTACATACTTCCCTTTGTGTTAAACTTTCCTACAAACACTCAGATTAAGAATGATACAGGCTTCTCCAGTATTTTGTCGAGGGTAGATTTAACTTGTGGTTTGGGTACAACAGAACTAAACAAAGCACTCTGACTAGCAGTATGTTGCCCTTCATAAAGTTGTTGATCTTTTCTTAAGTCACTGATGAATCCTTACGGTCTCACAGCTGTTTAGAAAAATTTAGGGTCCTCATCTCCTATTGAAGGCAGCTTTGAGTTGAGTTTGTGACTCTTATGGAAGTTAAGCCAGTGACCAGGCAGTAAAGTCATGACCAGTCAGCAGTGGATCAAGCAAGATTTCAAGACCAGGTCAGCCCTCACAAGCCAGATTGCCTGTGCTGAAGCAAAACAGCTCAACGCACACCACCAGACAGAAAGCATTTCCTAAGAGTTATACATTTAACAAGGACTTAAGGGTTGGGTTTTGGGTTGTTTTCTTTTTAAAAAAAGCAAACAAATTTGGAGGCTACTCTACATTGCAGATCACAGGGTTTAGAAGGAGTTAAGCACTACTATCTCCATTTACAGCTAAGCAAATCCATAAAGCACAGACACATGGAAAGATGTACCTGTAATCACCTTTCTGCCTCATGACAGATTTTGACATAGCAGCAGGTCTTCAGCCTCCCATTTTGACACAGAAGTCCTGACTGACACTATGTCACTTGATACAGCCACTGATGGTAGGTATTCAATAGAAATTTATCCAGTTTTATTTTCCTGAGCTCTTAAAATAGTTGCTTTTTTACGTGATTCATTAGCCTTATTTAATTCTATGTCCAGAATTATGTTATACCTCCTTGACCTTAATGAAGATAATCCTCTGCTCCCTGTGATCTACAAACAGATCCCAGAAGTTGCAGCCTCCTTTCCTCCATGCAGAAGTAGAGCTAACTCAGCAGCAATCACGGTAGTGGCAATGCCTCCTGTGCATGAAGTGCTGCATTTTCACAAGTTAAGCTCCATAGGCAAGATTTGCGCTTCCTTTCCTTTCTCAGTCTACCCATTACCTCTCACAATTCTTTACAATCCCATGCCATGCTTGTACTGTATTGATCCATACATAATGAAAACTAGCAGAGCTCATCTAGGAACGAGCTCATCTAGGAGTGCAATGAAACTTCATCAAGAAGTCTTAAGAACTCTGCAAACCTTGAAATTCTTTGTTTGGAAGATTTCTTCATTTTTGACTCGCATTAATCCAACTTCCTTGTCATGACTTTGTCCAACTGTTTTGTCTAAACCCCACTATGGTAGAGCACAATGCAGCAGTGTTGCTGCTCCACAGAAGGCTCTGAGCTTCATCTATGGACAAGCCTATGCTGCAGTTTCTGTACCCGTAAGACAAAAGCTTTAGAAAAAAACCATCATGTCAGAATATTACCTTGGACCCAGAATATAAGTCTCTTTTTGTGAAGAGTCTAGTTAATCTTTCCTTTTGTCACTTCTATTCCTCACAAAACTATGAAAAAAAAATCCAAACCAAAACAACAAGCCCTCGAATTATGAAGAGATTAAGAACCAGCACAAGTCCTCCCATTGCCAGACTCTGGGGTGAATGTTCTGATCCAGTTCATTGGTCCCAGAACTTGGGCTCAGTGTCTGGCTCTGGGTGCACCTTCAGTGGCACATTGATTGGATGCTAACTCCTAAAATAATGAGCCATGTTTTACTCTGCACACAATATAATGGTGGAAAGGATACAGCCCTTGCCAGAATGAACATATGGATGAATAAGGATGCTTAAGGGTATGCAACAATAAGTAAATATTTCTCATGTGACTGATCAGAGTGAAAACTATATTCCAGTTTATTACATAGCCTGCAGACATAGCATTGAATAGTAATTGTTTGAACTAGATTCAGCAATACCTACCACAATCCAGTAATGAAAGAGACCTGTGTTGTCTTGCACTGTTGGATTAAGATTGTTGAATACATTGTATTTTTAGAACAGTAATAAGGATCTTTTACATTGCTCGTGAAGCACATGGCACGAGTTTACCCAGGGAGAACAACTAGTCTGGCTATTAAAAATCTCCAACAAGAGAAACACTGGGGCTAATTCCTATGTGGCACAAGAGAGAAGGCTGCAGCTTAATTCAGGGCTATTCTGAGTCAATAGAGGACTTGCACTGGTTTCACTGCATTTTACTATATTTTAATTCTTGGTTTCTATATTGAGACCAATTAAGAAAGTTGCCCAATTAGTTTCAATGGAGCAGTTTTGTGATTGTTTGTTTTTCTTTTCATCTGGTCCTGTGTTCCACTGACAATCCTTAAAAAACAACAGATCTTTCATGTGTTTGTATAACATACACAAGAGGCAGATCAGAAAAAAATAAGTACAGATCTCCACCTCATAGAAGGTTTTGTTAATAACTACAGGAAATCTGTACAACCTTCAACATCGAGCAAGAATGTATCGAAAGATTGATAAACTTCTTCAGGAGTAACTGATGCAGAACAACACCTGATGAAGTCTCAGGCTCCACAATCTGCTGTTAACACCAGAGGACAAGAACGTGAGCAGGAGTGCCAACACACATCAGCTATATTGGTTGGAGAACGCACAACCTGCATTTATCTTGGGCAGCACTGACACATCAAAGTGCTGACTGCATACCACCGTAGGGCTGCCCAAACTTAATTGCCCTGTGATTGTTCAACATCAATACTGCAAACACACTGCAGACAGGCCCCTGTTGATTCAAAGGAAAGGACGCAGCTTGTCACGTCAAAGATGAGGCCCTTGGACCAGAGAGAAGACACCAGGAAACAGCCTTAGTTGAACAAAGCACCCCAGCAGTTTTAATTGCCTCCCTGCCTATTCTGTGCAGGCTCTGCTCTCACTAGCAAATAATGCCTTAAAGACAGCTGGGTGCAAAGCAAAGGCACAGCACACTGTAGTATTGCTGTGGTCTAGCTCTGGTTACACCCAAATCACCATGAAAAGGAAAAAGCAGGAGCAGGATAAAACCTCTGAGCTACCCCATCATGCTGGCAGGTTTTTCAATTTTAACAGTTACCACTCAGATCACTCGTTAAGGGTAATTACACTTCAGAGCAAAATAAATACATAAAGGAAAATCCCAAACAACACATTTGACACCCACAAATTTATCACTTCCCAGCCACCACTGGTACATATCCAGAAACCGGGAAAAGCGGCACCATTATCCAGGAAGAGAACTCCAAGACAACAGCCAAAAAGAAATCAAGACAGTGTCAAAAATCAACCCTTTTATGGCTATAGGATTTTAGACATTCTGAAGGTCTCCATAACCACATAGCAAATGACCAAAGAACAGAACTACAGAACTGAGATTGCTTATTTCCTAAGCATCATTATTTGACACAAGAGCACAGTCACAAGCAAAGGCTCAGCCCAGAGAAATCCCTCCCTTCCAACATGCTGTTACATGTAATACACTCCTGCATGGAGTCTCAGCCAGGAATCTCACAACTGCTGGTTTTACTCATGAAGGATAGGAATCATCTGTTGGGCAGTCAGAGTTTTCAGTGTAATCAGAGCAGAAATCTTCCCAGAACTACATATAGCTAACAAAATTGGGGAAATACCACCATAATATTTAATAACCAAATACCTCTACTTTATTTTCACTGTACAAAGGCTCAGGTCTAAGTGTAAGTCAACTGCTGAGTTTACCCATAGCTGTGGTAAATAAGAGTGAAATAGACCACAGGGAAACCGAGCAATCATTTCAAACCCAAGATAGTATCTGATAGTCAAAAGTCTTTCTCTAAAGCACACAACCACCACTCAAAACCAGAGAGAAACCGACTGCAGGACATACTGGTCTCACATCACTGTGACAATGGGACCACAGAAAGACATGAGCCTGCACTAGGCTTGGGAGGTGCCTGCCCAGTGCTGGAAAGCCCCAATTTGACACACAGCTGAGGTGGAGAAGAAGCACTGATTTCCACCTTCTCCCAGCAGCCCCAGGCCTCCCTGGTGCTTTATTTACATCCTCATGGTTTTCATTTAAGGAGGGCACCAAAAATGGTTTTCTAATAACAAAAAAGAAGTAAAAGTAGGGGAGTGCAATAAATTGTGATGTGCAGAGGCATATTGTTCTATCCCCCTATACCAATGCCAGTGGCTTCATTACTGTCACTCCTCACTTAACATGAAAGCACAGGATTCTTGTTGAAAATATTAAGAAATATCATGTCTTAAACCTAAAACTGATGCATAGCTCAAGGCTGCTTACTGTCGGCCTCAGGGCCCAGCAAGGTGGCTCACAAGCTGTATATATTTGTGAGAAATGGAAAAAAAAAATAAAAGTAACCATTTTTTCAAATAGTTTTTCTTTATTTTCCTTTTGTAGTTCAGTCCAGATTCTGGATTGATTAATTAATCTATAATTTACATTCTGCTCAAATTTGGGCATCTATTACAGGGAATGCCTAACACTGGAAGGAACTGTTTCTAAGGGAAGAAGCATTGTTAGGAATTAATACTCATTAATCCTTTCTAAAGGAGAAAAGGCATTCAGATCTATTATTTTAATATCACTTATACATAGCTTGTAGCAGGGCATGAGCTGCAGAGTAAATGTCAGAGAGGGGAGGAGAATACCAGCAGAACATGGACTATAACTAGATGCTCTCCTTTCTCACACAACATTGCCCCTGAGCAGTACAACATATTACTGCACCTGAGACATAACATCATGCTAAGGTTTTAGCTCTTTGCCACAGCTCCTGAGATGGAGCAGGAACTTATCTTACTCCCTGTTGTGTGTTTATTGTGCTTGCAAACACCCAGTGGAATGTTTGAGGAAAGTCTTATTGCTTTACACATGATTTATGTAAAATATTTAAATGACACATTTCTATTTCCAGCAGTCAGTTCAATCATGAGATCAGACAAGGCTTAACTATCCAAAGCTTCACTATGCAGTTCCATAAACGATTTACTGAGGTAAGACTGACACCAGTGAAGGCCTCGATATGATTATCAGGACAACAGTCATACAGTTTGGCTGTGAATGTTTCCATGTTGGTGTCTAACAAAATGGTTCTAGGATGGCTGATAATAAATCCTGGCAAATGAAATACATTGTTGGCTGTTGATGACATGTTGTTTAGTCTTCCAGTGTGTTTTCAGAGAAATCCATTATTATCCACATACTTTTGCACTGGTCAAGGAACTTTTTACAAATAAGTTACCTCCCCAAATATCTTTATAACACTTTGTAAGTGCCCCAGAATGCTATTTCCCATTCTGTTGAAGAGCTGCCATATTTTTTTCACCTGTTGATGGCACATTTCACAGTGATCTACTTCCTGTTGGCAACCCCTGCACTGGGGGACAGCAGAAAAACAGCAAAGGTGTTTTGCTACTGAGTCACAGCTATAAAGTGACAGACGGATTAGACATTAGAAGTTTGGATTAGACATTAGAAGAAATTCTTCCCTGTGAGGGTGCTGAGGCACTGGCACAGGTTGCCCAGAGAAGCTGTGGCTGCCCCATCCCTGGAAGTGTTCCAGGCCAGGTCGGACAGGGCTTGGAGCAACCTGGACTAGTGGAAGGTGTCCCTGCCCATGGCAGGGGGTGGAATGAGATAAGACCCCTTCCAACCCAAACCGGTCTGGGATTCCATGGATTTCAACTCTGCAATTATCTGGTTCAGAAAGTCATATCCAGGCAACTCCAAAGCTTATGAGCACAGGACTATAAGGTCTGGGAGTCCAGGTTGTCAGAGAAACCTTTGGCTGCATTAGTTTCTTGTACTAAAGTAGGTAAAATAACCTGTTATCTGTATTAAGTTAACCTGATGGACCACCAGGTGCTTGACCCTGATCCACAACATCATCTCTCCAAGTTTAACAATGCATGGGGAACTTTTCAGCTGCTAAAATTCTACTATATTTTGTAGCGCAATCAGAAGTCTGCTGTTTTGAGTTAAAATGCTTCAAGTTTGGGGTTTTGAGATTGTTTTTTGAAACTTTTGCTTCATGGAGGAAAATCAGAACATAAAGCAAAGGGCGAGATGCAAAATACTTGACTAATGTTCTAACAAAAATGTGCCAATCAGAACACATGCTTGTTAACACATCCAGGACAGATGGATATGTTGCTAAGCTCAGGGCATGGACAAAATGTCTCCAGCAAAGGACTAGTTATTTGCATTGAGGATGATGAGTACTTCTGCAGCAGTATTCCCCCAACTTGCTCCAAGTTATTTAGACCATAAAGAGATGGCTGAGTAGAGAATAAGAAAAGCTCAGGAAGTAGAGCTGTAGTAAGCTGAAACCGGCCTCATCAACTTGCACGCTGCAACACTACTGCCAGGAGAAGCAAAGCTTGTAGCACACCAGAGAGAGCAACTGAAGCTGGAAGATCACGACCATGTGGTGCACAACCCTTGCATGCAAATTAGCTACAGACACTGAGGTCTGAAGTCACACTCTGAGGGCTACCTACTACAAGTATCCCAGGCTTTAACAGTGCCTATGTGAATTTCAAGAAGCATGAAAGACCACTTGCATTTTCTACCTGCAGGAGTTGGATTTAGTCAGCTCTATTTAGGAAACCTGATAGATAATACTGTGAGTTGAAATGCCCTTTCTGAGCTGACTGCTCGCCTGTAAGGCTCTCAATCAGAGTAACTGTGCTTTAATATGTTTGGTTTTTATTAGCTATCTCTTAATTGCAAGCACTCTGTCAAATTCATGAGGCTGAACAGAACTGTGCTGTTTGGATCAGAGCAGTATCCACCTCAAACCTCACCTAGCAGTAATAACAGTTCCTATGAGATCTCAAAGGGAAAACACCCTTTTAATTGCAGCAGGGGCTGTGGGGAAGCTGCTGGGCAGCTGGAGAAGTCTGAGAAGGAAACACATTGAAGATGATATGGCTATGAGACAGAGGTTCCCATTCCTTTAGCACATCAGGATTTGCAATCATATCTCCCTTTATTTGTAGGAAGCTAAAGAGCTACACACCCTGTTATAAATATCGACATGGAAGTCCCAGTGACATTGCATCAGACGTATTTGTCAACAGAAATAGGAGCCTTTCCTAAGGACAAGGGAAGCTAGAGAGTCTAGTACAGAAGAGTGGCTGCAGGCAGGAAAGAGAGCGCTAGAGCATGGGAGAGGTGAGCTCTCATGCCACTGCTGGTGGTTTCTAGGAAGGTAATTCCTAGCATTCTGATTCCCCACGCTGTTATCAAGGAAGAAGAGCATATACCAGCTTCTTTTTCCTTTTGTTTGTTCTGGCTCTTGCACTCCCATGCCAGTGCCTGTCCCCTGTGTTAAATGTGCTGCTCCTCCCTGCCCAGCAATGCTCTTTGTTGCCTCCTTTCACTTGCTGCTGGCACGTGTGATAATAACACCAACGTAATCACATGCCAGACAGAGCCAGGGCAGCGCTCAGACACCCCTACCTAGTGTTCAAACACCCAAACTCTCCCCAGCTCTGGGAACATGCATGTTGCCAGCAGCATTGTGCCAGTGGCAGCAGGAGGGAACAGCCTCGATTTGCCCTCCAGGAGTGAAGCCAACGCCAACAGTGTCCCACCACACAGCAAGGTCTGAAGAACCACAGAGACCTCTTGGGCTTGTGCACAAAACTGCCTCCCATAGTCCAGAAGAGGACATTTCGTGGTGGGAAGTGGGTAAAAAGAACCAAACAATGGGTGGATCCAGCTGGCTAAGAGTCACTCGCAGCTCTATGATTTGGTATCTGGCTTAGGGACTAGTTTGTTGCTGTTCAGCTTGTCGGTGTATAAACTGGGCACAGGGACATCCACCTTGCTTACAGCAGAGCTGAGGGGTGTAGCTTCATAATCTGCGCTGGAATTTTCAGAGAAGGGCTAATAGTACGTCACTACAATATTCCACTTACGTCTGGCAGCGAAGGGACATACGGAAAAAATCAAAAGTGTTAATCAAGTGCTAATCTTGCTGCTAATTATGTTAACTGCTTACATTTGGAATTTCTGTATATGTTTCTCTTATTTTCCTTCTCTAAATGGGAGTAAAATGTACAAAAGGGCAGGTATTTCCTCCTTTCTGGTCCTACTCCACCTATTAACCGGGCCATACTACATGCCTGGGAGTTTCATAATGGGAATTGGAAATGGAATTAAAGAAAAGGAAATTGCTACAAATGAAGCAATTTCCTGGGTGTAAACAAGGCTTGTAATTTTGAAGAACAGATTTAACATGAAAACATATTTTGTTCTGTCAAACAAGTGTGATGATTTCTGGTTAGATACTGTTTAACTGAGAACACTAACAAATAACCTCATTAGGACTGCTGATGACACAAAAAACAAGGGCTGAAGTCCTAACTTGGCAAAACTCCAGAAATTCAATGATACTTTTATCTAAATAATCATATTAGGATCTGGTCCTGGCATGTTCCAACCCTAATGGATAACAATACACTAACTTCTCAAAAATTTGGTAACTTGCTTTAAAAACATAAACTGAGACTGAGGGAGCCAAATCCCATGGGCTTCCTTCAAAAGTAAAACCTAGTGTGCTGTTTTATGACACCATTTAGACCCTCAAGTGTCTGCACAAAGCGTTTCCTAGGATCTGAAATGCATAACTTTGATAAGCACTGGGCACCTGCCTCATCCAACTTCTGTGGAAGTCCTACTTCAGCTGCAGCATGTTTTAAGTCAGATTGTGGTCTTTAGGTCACAGGCATCATTTAACTACAGCAATGAGCTCCAAGACCTCCTATTCCCATGGGGGCTTCAGAAAGCATTAATCCTGGTGAGTGGCAGGTCAGATTGTGCAATTCATTGCGTCTCTAGTTACCCAAATCCCTTTGCAAATCCATTCCCTAATTAGAATAGAATCACAGAACACGGTTTGGGTTGGAAGGGACCCTAACGAGCATCTCATTCTAAACCTCTGCCATGGGCAGGGACACTTTCCACTGGCCCAGGTTACTCCAAGCCCCATCCAACCTGGCCTTGAACACTTCCAGGAATGGGGCAGCCACAGCTTCTCTGGGCAACCTGTTCAGTTGTTTCAGAAATATCAATTTGAGCTTCAACTCATTTAAACTTCTTTAATAATTTCCCTTCTCTTTATTTCAGCATTGAGGGCTGGATGTGGAGGGTTGCTCTTCTTATCTGAGTGGCCTTGAATACAAAAGATTCAGTTAATTTGTCAGAACTAGGAGACAGGTTGAAGTTGCTGGATGAACTAATACTTTCTCAGCATCTTAGTAGATAACCCTAGTGATGAACTGACAGAGAGGTGGGTTGAAACTGTTGGTTTGAACAGTTAGGGCTAATTTAAATCTCCTGAGAAGTCCACTGAAGTTACCTGCCTTCCATGAAGAATGAATTTGGTGGTGTTTATTTTTTGCCTGTTCTACAACTGAAAAGATTAGGAATATTACATCTGCAAACACTGTCTCATGTCAGGATATATGCTTCTTTTTTTGGAAACCCTTTGAAGACTTTGGATCAAATTTAAAGTGTGGCCTGGAGAACATGTACACCATACAGGGATAAAACATCCAGAGGAGAAAATATCCACTGCAACGTGTGAAATGGATTTCACTACCACATCACTGAGGAGAATGTTTGGTTAGTTGTCTGTCATAGCAGCAAAAGTCAATCCTGGATATACCAGCGGTAAGAAAATAATTCGTCCAAGAATAATTAACTTTTGGAAATCATTCACAGCAGCCATAACTGAGCACAATGCACCAGCAATTAGTTGTGCATCATTGCCTTTAAATTGCACAGAGCTGACTGCAGTGGAAGCAGGAACATTTGTTAAACTGGGTTTATATGAAAGAAGAGATCACCTGGAGGAGACTACTACTGGAATTTACATTTCAGTTGTAGAATGTCTCCTCTTGGCTTTCCCAGCAAAGATGTCATAGATCACAGATACTGGATGTCTTAGGAAGCCCTGCCAGAGCCATACAATGAATAACTCAGCACTTGCAGAGCAGCTCCTATTCTCATTTGTGTTGGGATTAATAAGAATTTATTCAGTTGAAAGCAAAAAGAAAATTTTATTCCAGTGTAAGGGATATGAGAATGAGAGAAACAGAGTGCACCCATGGCTTCACTGTGCTCACAGCAGGGATGAGGCCCAGATTCAGTCCACCTAGGTTAAAGGAAACACCTAGGCTTAAGGCTATCTGCTGCATGAAGAGAGAGGCCTTTCGAGAGGGAAGAGGACTGCAAACCATGCAGAAGATCAAGGCAGCTAAACTTGTTCAAGAATTTGATTGAAACACCTGATGATAGACCAGATGAATTCATTGCTTACACAGGAAAGACAATGGAAACATAGATGTGAACAGGAATGAAGTGTCTGCATTTGGGTGAAGGACAAATGTGAGCATTCTTGTTTTTAAGGAACATTTTGCAATAGCAAGAGGAAACAAGCCTGGTAGTGTTTTGCATTAGGATTTTGTGTACTCCTTGATAAATCAAAGAAACCAACAAACAAACCCATGAGGAAGTAGATATTAAAGGCCCAGTTACAGCCTTATAAAATCTATAGCTGGATTGTCCCAAGCTCTGCCGTTTGGCACTCTCTAGAGAGCACATACAATCTCCATGCTTGTATGCACATATCAGTCTCCACTGCCAAATCCATGAACCACTGTGTTCTCCTACTACATTTGGCTTCAGTCCCATAGGAAAGTTTCCAGTTGATGCCCTTTCCATGCTTTCCCAGTCAGCTCATGAGTTTACTGAAGAAGGGACAAAAGACCCAGCAGATCACAGGATGAGAAGGGTGTCTGGGAAGGTGGTTGGTAGGTATGGAATATCTGTCTTCTAGTACCACAAGACTAGTTACTCATTTCATGCAGGACTAAACCCATTCCTTGTTCATTTTTTATAAGGAGGGACTCATCCATGACTCCTCATATTTGTGTGAACATAATAATGTGCAAACACTAAATAATTCCATCATTCCAGCTGGGGTTTGGGCACATTTTACACTGAGAATCCTGCATTACTAAGGGAAGTATACACAGAGGTCAGTGCTACCATTTCAGACAACAGAAGACATTACATTGGGGCATGATAGGCCCAAGTACCTCAATTAAGTAGTTTCTATTGTAAAAATGGAAGCATTTTGGAGATATGTTTACATAAGTTACATAAACACAGATATTACAGGTTCTAACACAATTCAAAAACAAAGTAATCATGACCATTGCTTTTTTTTTCAACTGAGTCAAAACGTGGACAAAATCATTAGAAATAGCCAAGGACAGCATTTGTGTTTAAACCTTGAAAGACATCTTCAACATTTGGATTTCTGATTCCAGTGAAATGAACCGGAGCACCAACTGCAGCAGGCAATAATCTGAGGTAATACACGCACAATGGCCAAAATTAACTCTGAGTAGGAAATGACTCTAAGAGGATAATCCTTAAACACAGCAAAACAAGGAAGCGTGAGGAAGAACAGCTCTTTCCACATGAGCAGCAAAGAGTAAAAATAGTATGTCATGCAGAATGTGGAAGATGGTAGGAAGATTTCTTTTCTGGAGCCTCTCCTTTCTGGTTTTTTTTTTTCCCCTCTGATAAACAGAGCAGTTCATGAGAAAAATGGGAATGTAAATAACTCTATCACACAGTCTCAGCTATAATACATCACTGTGGGCAGTGCTATTGATGGTTCCTGGGTGCACACAGGGTCAAAAGGAAGGTTTAAGGTGCTTTATGTTATACTTCCAGCAGTGATGGTGTGCCATAACACTAAACTTCTGATGGAACTTAAACAAGAAGTAACTGATCTCTTTATGAAAATACAAAGTTTGATGCAAAAACGGTTTCTATTCAACAGCAGAGAAAGGAAAAATACGGTACTCTTCCAGACACAAGTGATTTTTCTCAAGGCTTATTCCTCTACACTGATCTCTCTGTAGCAGACTCCTGTTGTTGTCTTCACTGCTTCTTCTATCCTATTACTCATCCTAGAGACAACCTCACCAGTCTTGAAGTCTCAGATGATTTCTGACTTTCTATTTAAATCCCTCCTTCAAGCACCTTTCTTCCCTGAAGTTGTCTAAGAATGGTTAATGGAACTCTTGCAACCACACTGAAACAATTCTCAGCCCTGGTTTGCTCTTTTCTATGTTACTTATAAGAATGACTTCTTCTTTTCATCAGAAATTTTTCAGCAGTCTCATATCCCTTTATGCTGCTGTGCAGGAGCTATTTCATTGATACTGCACAAGTGAGAAATACATCTGGGTTAAGTGAAAAATATGTCTGAGTAAGTTAATAGAAAAGCCCTAAGTTAGAGCAGAGCATTCAGTAAAAGCAGCAGTAAGGAGCAATAAATATCATTATAATTTACAAACAGAATATATACACTACCCACCACCAGTCTGGCAGTTCAAAATTGACCTAAGAACTACATCAGCAGGCTGCTTTGCTTTGAATAATTGGTTTTATAAGAGAACATTGATCAAAGGCATTGGTAGCAAGTTTAGTGAAGTGTTCATCATGTACAAAGTCACTGGAAAAATTGCTCAGACCTGAACTCAGCCCAGCCAAAATCAGGTAAACCATAAATAATCAGGGTTAAAGATGAACTGTCAGCTCTGAACAAAGGAATTCCAGGGAAGGAAAGCATGGCTGCAGTCTCAGCAGCAATGGGTGGGTTTTTATGAGGGCCCTTGCAGGGCTTCAGAACTTCACTATCCAAATCATGGCACAGGTGTGCCATGCATGCTGAGCAGCTGCCATGACCAGTAGATGTGCTGCAGAAAACAGAGTTAGTCCAGCTAATTCTTCACACAGCAAAATGATTTTCAAGGGAGGGAGAGCAAGTCACCTCTGTGAGAACTGCCCAGTGCCACAAGGATCCTACAATGACAGAAATGCAAAGTCTCTAAATGTCATCTAATTTAATCAAAAGAGAATGAAATATTTAAGATATGGGGAAAAGTTCATAATCACAGAATCACCAAGGCTGGTAGTCCAACTGTCAACCCAACACCACCATAATCACTCCTAAACCATGTCCCCAGATGCCACAGCCAAATGCCCCTTGAGCACTTCCAGAGACAGTGACTCTACCACCTCCCTGGGCAACTTATTCTGTTGTCTGACCACTCTTGCAGTGAATTTTTTTCCATAATATCTAATCTGAACCTCTCCTGGCACAATTTAAGGCCATTCCCTCTCATCCTGTCACTTGAGACATGCCAGAAGAGACCAACTCCTGTAACCTCCTTTCAGGTAGTTGTAGGGAGTGAGAAGGTCACCCCTGAGCCTCCTCTTCCCCACACCAAACATACCCAGTTCCCTCAGCTACACCTCATAAGACATATTTTCTAGACCCTAACATTTTGTTGTGAACAGAAAAAACAATTTAGGGTTTCTGGAAGAAGTTCTTTTCTGCTCGTCCATCTGAAACTTGGCCAAGCACCCAGCGCTGCCCAAACACCTTAGTGCAGAGGCTGAAGTTTAGTAAACAATTGTCCTCTCTCTTTTTTGCACTTTTACAGCTAGCTAATGAAAGGTTCTCCTACAGTGAGTGAAAACAGTTATATTTCTCCTATGAAACCTCCTTTATTTGTGAAAAAGCTGTCCCAGTAAGCCTTTCTGTTCTCCAGAATTGGTAGCAAAATCTCCGTCGGGGACAATGTGTGACACTGGTTCATGCCCTGCAGACAGCTTTGCTGAGGGAGTAGATGGGAAGCACTAACACATCTAAGTGAGCACCTGTCAGAGGTCGTGAGTTTTGACCTTCACTACTGGACCAAACTGAAGAGGTTGCATGCCCTACCAAACCCTGAGGTCATTGACTTGTATGCAGTACTGGACAGTGCTAACCTTCTAGAACAGTTTACTTAATTACACATAGTAGTTTATAGCCAGTATTTCTCATACTTCTAATTAGAGGCAGATGACTAGTTTTCCAAAGACTTAAGACAGATGTTTTTCCCCAATATAAACTCACCAAACTGAAGAGGTTGCATGCCCTACCAAACCCTGAGGTCATTGACTTGTATGCAGTACTGGACAGTGCTAACCTTCTAGAACAGTTTACTTAATTACACATAGTAGTTTATAGCCAGTATTTCTCATACTTCTAATTAGAGGCAGATGACTAGTTTTCCAAAGACTTAAGACAGATGTTTTTCCCCAATATAAACTCACAATTTCAAGTAACATGTACCTTTTAACTCACTGTAAGTGTATTCATTCCTTACTCCTTTTTTCTGGGGCTCAGTGAGGGAACCACACGTAATAGCATTAAAAGTGTTCTCTACCAGATGGTTTGTCTAGTGACATAATCAATGAAAGGAAAGTAAAGAAGGACAAACTAGATGCTGCTTGAATTAGCTTCTAGTCCCTAGGAAGAGTTAAAGCTTCTTCCAGCATGGGAGCACATGCCAACATTACTACCCTTGCTCTTTTAGCGCCACCATCAATGTATTGGCTAGTATTTGTCACAAAGAAAAAGTTCCACTTTCTCATTCCTTGCTGAAGTTCACATTCAAGACAAAACTCCAAGGAACTGAATTTGACCTTGAACTGATTCCAAAAATTTGCCTTGTGCACTTCCAGTTGAAAGAAAAACCAGGGATCCTGGCTCAAGGGTGAAATGGAAGCCTTGTTTGAACTACTAAATTAGTGCAGTTTGAGAAAAATGACTGTACAGTACAAGAACATAAATTAAAGGTAAATCATGAAAACAATGAAGTTTCTTTAAAAATAAAATCACTTTCCGTTAAAAGTCAATTATTTTGCTAGAAGGTCAAACATATTTTCAGTAATAACACTGTTCACTAGCAGACCATGAAGACCTGTACACGTCTGAAATATGTAGATCTTTTAATATGCACACCAAAAAGTGGATGTTGGAACAGTGTCAAACAGTCTCTGCAAAATTACAATGCAGGTTGGACTGCATGAAGTAATCAAAGTCTCCGTTTATTAAAATGTGTTATTTATGACTTACAGAAAATATTTCTTGTCTGTGAAAGAGAAATGAGTTAAGAATTAACCCTTTTAATATTAAAGAGGTTCCTTTTTTCCCATTAAACATACAAATACTGAATTTTATTCATGAAGCAGGCAAAATAGGGATGCCAAGTCTCCCACATTATCATCTCCTGGATGCATTCTCTAGCTAATAAATCTTCTGATTCACATATTCTTCCTACAGCATCCTAATGCCTTGCTCTGCTGGCTGGGGTTGCTGACACTGTGTCTGTAAGGATTGCCTTGGCTGCTGGCACTGTATGGCACTGCACTGCAACTGCTGCTGAGCAAACAGCCATGTGAAGGGTTGCTTTCAGATGGTTAATGGTTGTCTCAGACCAATGTTGTCAAAAGCAAGATAAAGCAGGTTGGGTCCTCCTGGACCAATCTAGTCAGCATGAACCCTTGCTTTTCTGGTAAATTAAAAGCTTTGACAACCTTACTTTTTTTAAAATTTCAGGGTCTAGTCTCTCTGTTCACAATTATATCTTAGCCAAAAAATTTAAGGACCAGCATAACACTCTCCACCTGTGCTGTTCCCTCTATTTTGTTCAGATGTAAAAACAGCAATAATGAATTTGAAGATCTTGGATTCAGCCCATCTGACTTGAAACATGTGGCCAAACCATGTCCCCACAGACAGGTACAGCCTGCACCAGCTGCTGTGGCACCCAACCCTTCCAGCCTGGAGGCAGAACTGGCTTCCCAGATACACCCATGAATTTGAAGATCTTGGATTCAGCCCATCTGACTTGAAACATGTGGCCATGTCCCCACACCCCACAGACAGGTACAGCCTGCACCAAACCCTTCCAGCCTGGAGGCACAACTGGCTTCCCAGATACACCTCTTGGTCTGCCATGGCTGCTTGAGCCACACAGATGGGGGAAATTGGGCAAAAAGTGAGACATTGCTTGATATGGCTCTGCTGTCATGGGCTGTAATTCCAGAGGGAGCCTCAGGATATGGCACTACTGCATGGCAATAATACCTGATTCAGGGAGGATAGTTACACCTCTCAGATGTGGATACACTCCCAGTTCCTTTATTTCCATTTGGATGTATAATTAGATTTTGATGTGCAATGTTAATATTTGATGTGTATGAAATTTACCCTATTCAGGCAATTTTATGCTATACCTCTTATTCCAACTTCTCAGCTAGAGTTGAAAAAATACATTTTCACATATAAAGAAATGCCAAAAAAAATATTTTTACTTAAACATAATTGACAGTGCAAATCACTACAGATAATTATTTCCTGGAGCTTCCTAGTAAGGAATGTCTCCTGACTAGCTCAGGTGACAACCAGGTCACAATTCATTAACATGAACAGCAAGTATATCAATCCAGAACAAATGTGAAAGATGCAGGAGACATCCAATGCTCTTTGCAGATGTGTTCTAAATACACTGCTGTCAAAGGAATAATCCTGAATATCTAACAAGTCTTGAAGTAAGTATTAACTTGTTATCATAGAATCCCAGACCGGTTTGGGTTGGAAGGACCTTAAAGACCCCCTTGTTCCACTCTCTGCCATGGCCAGGGACACCTTCCACTAGACCAGGTTGCTCCAAGCCCCATCCAACCTGGCCTGGAACACTTCCAGGCCTGGGGAATCCATCCGATGAGATGGCAATGTTTAATTTTTCTATCCTTACCCATACAAAGGGAAAGGCTGGTTTCAGGCAGGGGAAAAAGACACATCAAGAAGCTTTCCCAGTCTTAGCATAGCAGTGTCAAGCCTGCCACCCCCAACGTTAGGGACAAACAATACTCTTAGCACCTGGCTACAGCTGTACATTATTTTACAAAGTGTACTAAATCAAATTTCTTATTTAATGAGTGTGGCTATAATAAAGGATTACATTAAATATACAATTAATCCAAGAAAAGCCTTGGTCTACTGCTGTCTTGTTAGATTAGAGGAAAATGCCTTTAACCCACACCAGTGACTTGCACTGAATCTGTTCAGTGAGGGTTTGTTGAGGTTTAAAGTTACAATACTGAAATGATAGCGGGTTTAACACTTTACAAATGCTTTTAAGTCTGAATAGTTCAGACCTGAAGTAAGCCTTCCCTTAGGGATTTAATGTATTTAATTATCTCTGAAGTTTTTATCCATCATAATAGCTAAGTGAAATCATTGCTCTCATATAGAACAAAGGGAAGCCAAACATATAAATCAATATTTGATTTTTTTAAAGTTATTTACTGGAGTGACAGACAGTGAAACAGTAAAAGAATTCCCGATAATTATTTTTTTACAAAGAAGTGAACAAAATTCAAGACCAACTACCCCAGAGAGATGAAAACGTCCTCAGCAGCATGGTGGGAGAGACAGAAAGATGAACAATGGAGACTTTGAATTACTTTATCATTAATCCCAGCCATGGGGTCAGGTAAGACTTGACTGGTCACTGCTTATATAAAAGTGACCTTGAACTTGCCTCAAGTTACAAAAGACCTTCACAAAAGCCCAGGGTAGCAAAACTATTTTGGGTGTGTTGTTCCACTAGGATTTGGTTTGCGGTCAGATCCTGATGCTGTCTCTGGAGTTTGGAAAGGTCATGGGGACATCAGTTGTTTTCCAGTTCTATCCTTCAACAAGTCATAGAATTACACCACCAAGATGCACAAAGCTATAGATTCCAATGCAGAGTTTGAAACTACATGCAGAATTAGTTCTGCCTTTTAGCAAAAGTGGGATTTTTCTTACTAGTTTCCCCCTATCAGTATAGGGGAAAGCACTGGAGAAAGATCAAATGACCAGTCCTTCTCCAAAACTGTATTGTGGTCTGGAGCTACCCCTGTGGGGCTCAGTCCTATGCTCTCTACCTCCTGCTCTCCCACCTAATATTCTGATCTCTCTCCAAGCTGGGACGTCTCTCCGAGCCCAGGTTTCTTCTTCTCCAGTCACAGGTGTCTCTATCCTGCCAGGCTCACACAGACCCAAGGCCTCATCCTTCATGGGTTCTGGGGCCTGAACATCATGAACCTTTTAACCTTTACCTGAGATCTGTGTGTGTGATCGACCTGTACTCCAAAAGGCAAACGCCTGGGTGCAGCCTGCTACCCCTCCCCCGGCCTGACGCCGCCTGTCACCTCCTGACGCCCCAGATAAGATCAATGGCAAGGGCTGGGCCATGCTGAGCTGCCACTCACTGTCTGGAATTTAGCCACCTCTGTCTTCTGCCCATCCAATGTGTGAGGATAGCTTATCCAGTCAGTCTGGCTTTTGCATTCTAATTTAGCACATAAATATCCCATCTCATTAAACTGTATGTCACTACATCTACAACTTCTAAACAGCACATAAATATCCCATCTCATTAAACCGTGTGTCACTACATCTACAACTTCTAAATATTCAAATGTCAGTTGTGACCTGTAAATCCATATGGTATTTAGGAGATTACATAAAGGTTGCAGAACATGTCAATTTACTTATTACTTATATCCCTAAACTTTGCTTTACATTACCTATATTTCCAATCATATTATTAAATATGCAATCTACAAGGGATATAATTTGAATCATTTCCCAACCAGGCATAAAAAAAAATGGATTAATTCTCAAGTACATTAATCAGTGCTTTGCCTCTTGGCATCATTTCCTTGTTCCCCCCCCAGAGTGGTGGTGCTTGGAGCTGGCTGTCACTGTCTGCCAGCCCTGCTGCCACTGGAGCTGAGAGCTGGAGCAGCAGTTGGAAGGGAAACAATTATCTCAGCATTACTATGCTGACACACCATTAGTGCAGTCAGTACTGGCATGGAAGTGGAGTAACAAAGCAGGGAATGAGGACCCGAATTCTGCCTAAATCTCACCATCCCTCCTGCAACACCTGGAATTCATGTGTTCTCCCTCCAGGAGCTGAGACACTCGGAGATTAACAGGGCCCCACCCTGCTCAGACAGACAAAGGCAACGCCACTCCTCTGATAAGGAAATCAAAGCATTTCCTTGGATTTATCAACTCCCAGTGTTTCCTGGCCCATGTAATTTTTGCCCATGTAGGGTATGATCTGGTTCTCATCTCCTGGGCTGTTACAAAAGATACAATGGCAAAAGCATTACCCCACAAAGACAACATGGAGAGATTTGATAGAAATTAACAATCAGTGTTTAATTCTGCTGGACATGACTATTGCTGACAACAGTGAAATAAAAGCTTTATAAGAGGAGATCCATATACAATCCCAATTTACAAACAAGAGAAACAAAGCCTAAAGAGGAAAACCACATGCACGCTTTCAAAATGGGAACCAGGACTCCTCAGGAAATAGCATCCAAGAGTCCATGTCACTAAATCCCTGTTAGAGGTCATTCATTTGGTAGACACTATGGTGAATTAGAAACGGTAACCATAATCTATTCCAGGTATGAACTGGGTATCAGGTATAATTGGGTATGCAGCCTGATGGGCATCCTTGATATTTACTGTGAAGGAGATGCAGTGAAGGACCATAAAACTGAGCCACATATTGCAGGATTGATCCCAGATGAAAGCTGGAAGAAGTAGAAACACGAACACAAACTGACCAAGAAACAGGATGTCCTGTACCCACCAACACCTGGAAAGATGTTCAACTGAAGTGAAATAAATTATCCCCAGCAGACTGCTACAAAGTGAGTCACTGAGTTGTTTTGGAGCTCTGTTTAAAGGTAACCCTGCAGCAGTCAGACACCAATCACATCACCACCACAGAGTTACAAACAGGAAAGGAGCCACAGCCCGACATATGCACCCAGGTTTCTTTAATCCTTTTTCCTTTCAGGCAAATTCCTGACTATTCCCACCTGCCTGCTGTACCCTTGCTGATCAATTATCCTGTTGAACTGAAAGTGAACCTGCTGCAAAGGGTTAAGGTGGCTGCACAGCCGCAGAGTCAATTGCACGGAAAACAAGATGTATCAAAGTCTCCTGAGAAGACAGAACCACAGTAATAATACTAATGTCCAGCCCACAAGGTGTCTGGTGTGGACCATTGGTTTTCTTTCATTAAATTAAAGGATCATCATGTGACAAAGTTAAAACACAGTAGTTTCAGAATGGATTCAGGTGTTACTTTCCAGAGACTACTTACTTTAACAAGCCTTAAAATTCTCAAGAAGGGTGCCCTGGGCACAAAACCTGTCTGAGGCATCAAGCTTATTGATTTAGAGCATTTAGGGCAAAAAAAAAGCTGACCTCACAGAAAATATGCCTATTCTTTGGTTTCACAAGAGCCTTAAAATGTGAAGCTCTTTGGCTTATCCCCTCAGAGGAGACATCAAGGACAGCAGGAGAGGTAAAGTTTACCAAGTGGAATTTTGGCTCTCGCAACACCAAACTGTAAGTGCCACACTGCACAGCCCAACAGTGATTCCTTGGGCCTCATTCTCTACTTGGCTGCTTTGTCAAGTGTGTCAGTAAAAAGCCCATTTAGTAATCACAGTAATGGTTAAATTAGGGTAACTGTGCTCTGCAAACAGCACCCAGAATGACCTGTTTTACAGAACTTACTAAACTTCCTTTAAAACTCAGAAATTGGTTGACTCTACCCAGCTAGACTCATTTGGAATTCCTATCGGCTTTTCTCTGTGCCCCATTTGTGTGTCTGGATATGCAAGTGAAGAGGCTGCATAACTGACATGGTTCCAAACCTTGCATGTTGTACTTTGCATTCAGATTCTCCCATCTGATTTAAATTTCCAGAAAAAGATTAGGTTATAATTTTGCCACAGCACTAGGTCTTCAAGAATTCTGACTCTGAAATTTGTGAGGATTATCTTGATCTGGAAAAGATTCCCCCTTCCTTCATTCCTACCTTGGGCACGTCCTGACAGGCTATGGTATTTACTGACTGTCAGAGCACTGGTGTGAGCAGCACACTGATGGAGCACTGACACACGCAGTGACGTGAGCTTTCCTGGCCAGGTTGCCACCCCACTCGGCTCTGCCTAAACTGAACACACTGCCAGCAGAAAATGTTAATGCTGCTGATCTCAGGAGAACACAAACCTGCCATTTCACAACTCAGCAAAGCTCCAGAAATTATTTGCACTGTCCTAGTTATAAACCTAAAAATTCTTTCCAACAGATATGATTAATGTGCTGCTTTTGCAGCACTGCCAACCACTCACACTTTCAAAAGCTGTGGGTCAACCCCCAAAAGCTGATCAGAGAGCCTTGAAAGGGATCTCTCTATATAACTACAGGTATACATAGAAACACACATATGGATTACTATTTGCCTTTGGGATATCAAATTTCAGGGATTGAAACTTTTAAAATTAATCCTTTTTGCTGCACTGAGGGAATTTAAGTTGCTATCTTTAATAAGTAAATATGAATGGATGCATCCAGGAACTAACTCATCTTTAAAATAGAGAAGAGTCTGTTCTGTAGTACAATATAGAATCATAGAATTAACCAGGTTGGAAGAAACCTCAAAGATCATCGAGTCCAACCCTACCATGGTTACTAGACCATGGCACTAAGTGCCATATCCAGTCTCATTTTGAAAATCTTCAGGGATGATGAATCCATCACCTTAACCCAGCAGAGAGTGTCGCTGTCTAAGCCCTGGGCTGACAGCTTTTCCAGGAGGATGCTATGGGGGAAGGTGTCAAAGGCTTTGCTGAAGTCCAGGTAGACCACACCCACAGCCTTCCCCTCATCCACCAGGTGGGTCACCTGATCATAGAAGGAGATCAGGTTGGTCAGACAGGACCTGCCCTTCCTAACCCCATGCTGGATGGGTCTGATCCCTTGCCCATCTGACTTTGCCAGACACTGAGGACAGGCTGACAGATACGATTTGTTGAAACCATTTAAGACACTATACAATTCAAATCCTTGAAGCTTGAGACAACATTTCTGGGTGGCAGATTTTCAGGGGCAGCTTCAGAAGTTCTGCTGTTCAGTGGGCAAGATCACACCTGAGATAGGCTCCTTTAGATAGGAAATGAAACTGCCTGGTCAGTGAGGAATTCCACTTCGAAAATCTCCTGGATTATAATTAAAGCTCATAGGGTTTCCTTTTGAAAGGTCCAAACTCTTAGACAAAAAGAGTTAAATATATGTAACTGAGAAACTCAAATAATGGACCAATGGGGAACATTAAGAATTCAGTAGAATATGTACATGTGAACTAAGTAAAACATCTAAATAAAGGGGCTTATAAGAAGGCTGGAGAGGGACTTTGGGCAAGGGCCTGTAGTGGCAGGACAAGAGGGAATGGCTTTAAGCTGAAAGAGGGGAGGTTTATATCGGATATTAGGAAGAAATTCTTCCCTACGAGGGTACTGAGGCACTGGCACAGGTTGCCCAGAGAGGCTGTGGCTGCCCCATCCCTGGAAGTGTTCCAGGCCAGGCTGGACAGGGATTGGAGCAACCTGGGCTAGTGGAAGGTGTCCCAGGCCATGGCAGGGGGTGGAATGAGATGAGCCTTTCCCACCCAAATTAGTCTGGGATTCTATGATTTCTTGAATTTTCTTTAAAAATGTTCAGACAACCAGTTTGCTCTGGTGAACAGTTTGTTTAGTGTGGAGTCTAAACAACTGTTCTAATGAAAGGGTATCTGATCATAATCATTATTGAATTAGTAAGTCAAAAGCCTGCACAAGCCTCAGAGAATGATTTTGGATTCATCGTCATCACTTGTTCAAAAACATCCTACCCTCGACAAAGCAGTAGTCAGACTGCAAACTTCAGTCAGACCTTCTGGAGATATGAAATACTCCCTCATTTTGGCTACAAAACATATAGTACTAGAATAGTTTTATAAAGAAACTTTAAAAAAATATCCAGTAAATCAACATGTCAATAAACAAAATAGTTAATATAACTCTAAATCCTAATTCCAATAATTCTGAAGCCAAGGAAAGCCTTAACTGATTTTAATCATGTCCCAAGTGATACTGGGCGGCCACACACTGGTTCTGAAGTGCTTGCAAAGACAGATCCATCACCAAATGCACTTGATTTGAATTGGTATTTTTTTCAAGAAAGGGCTTTACAATTTTCCACTGGGTATCAATCAATTATCAGTCAGAGTATTATCAATTGGAGATACTTTTATTTGCAGGTATTAGCAGCTGCAATCTGTGTGAAGTGGCCAAAATCACTGTTCCGTTGATAGTGAGACATTGAGGTCAAATGATTGTCCAGCAGACTTGAGTCATCCTCTGAGCTCTGCACAAATCAAAGGCACAGCTAGAAGCTGGCATGTTTATTTCACAAAAATTTAGTGCTTTTCCCAGTGGACCTGAGCTCTCAGGGGACAAACAGGGAAGTAATTGCATTATATTAAATTTAGGGGTTCAAATATATCTTTAAACTACTAAAGTGCAATCATGGAGTCATAGAAACATGGAATGGTTTGGGTCAGAAGGGACATTAAAGCTTTTCTCATTCCATCCCGTGTCATGGGCAGGAACACCTTCCACCAGACCAGGTTGCTTCAAGCCCTATCCAAGCTGCCCTTGAACACTTCCAGGGATGAGGCAGACACAGCTGCCCTGGGCAACCTGTGCCAGTGCCTCAGCACCCTCACAGTACTGTGCATTTGTTGATTTGCTGTTTCAATAGTAAAAAGGTGATAATTCTGTACAGATGCCAATTCTACTCATGGAATTTACACTTTGAACATGACCTAACTTGGAGTTTCCCAGTTTGAATAAGTCATCAGATAACTGGATTTTTTATGTGCTGAGTGCTCATATCTCCCCCTAGTTTGATATGGTCTCCCTTTTCAATGGACACTGAGGGTACTCAGCATCCTCACCAGATTCATGTGGTGTCTTCCAAAATCAAGAAGGTACTGTTCAGATTCACATAGTTCAGCAAAGCAGTGAACAACCACTACTGTTCCATAATAGGTGAAGTGCAACAATATTCATTGACACTGACATTCTGAAAAGTGAGCCAGGTGCTGCTTTTGCTTGTTTTTTCCTTCCATGTGTGTCTGTACCTTGTTGCATTTTCCTTAGGGCCAAAGAGCTTTCATTTACTGTGCCACATTTGCACAGGAGACACAGGGATTTCCTACACTTTTGCATAATAGAGCTGCTGGCACTAGAGCCTGCAACTCCCACACCACTACTATATTTGTCTAAAACAAGCACAGGCAGATCACAGAGACAACAAACTGTGATTTGCTGTATTGCACATTATGAATGTGCAATACAGCTTCCAAGTATTTGGAAATACTCTGCTACAGCAACTGTGCCAGAAATCAAACCTTTGTGGACTCATGGAATTGAACCTCCAGGTCAAATTCTGCAGTGTCATAAACATCTGAATACAGGGGGACAAAGAAAATGAAACAACTGACTCAGAAAATTCATTATTATTAACAGGGAACAGCACTGCGAGACTCATAAAGACCATGCGCCTCCTTGCAGCACAGACACATTAGAGAAAGAACTTCCCAAAAAGAGACAAGATGGTACTTGGGCATGAGTACTTCTCCAGATCATGAATTCCATGTACATGCTTCCTTTTTCTAATAAAAGGATAAGAAAATAAAATCAGAAACCTGCCATCAGTCTGTAATAACTTTTGTTCACTCCTGTGTAGAACTAGATATAGGAAGAAGCCTAGAAATATTGGGCTCTGTGACTGTAAAAAGTTGGGGTTTGTCGTCATTTTCCCTTAGTCAGAAGAGAGGGATGAATTTGCTGTGGCATTTTTGTATTTGATAGATTTATACATTAAGAAGACACACAAGTGATTCATATTTTGATATGACTGATGAGAATAGATGAAATAATCACCTTCAGCAGCAGCGGTTTGGTTGAGCCTACTTCATGCTTGGGTGTCTCTTGAGCCTCAAAGTACAAAACTTTCCCTGCAGCTGGGGTGCTCCGGACATTTTTCAGCTGTTTCTCTAATAATAACTGCCTTTTCCAGTACTATTAAAGTCTGTTACCTCTGACCAGGTATTTCTGTGAAACCTGAAGGAATCATTGCCCCTGGACCAAACCTAGCTGAAAGTAAGCTCAGTATCAGAGACTGGTGAATGGATCCCACTATCTCCTTAGAAAATAAGATAAAAAGATAGAGATTGGAGAAATGAGGAAAAAGAATTTTTGTTGTCACTCTCAGCTATTAAACTTAACAGTCTCTACACAGTTTAATTGCTTACTCTGGTTTCAGTTTTGATCGTATGCTGTTGTAATCATCAAGTTAAAAACAGGGTTTAGGTATGCAAGATAAGCTTGTGGATAATGTGAAAGAAAAAATGTTGAGGCATACTATAGCTTGAGTATTTACATTCCTGTTTTTATAATTATCTTAATTAAAGAGTAATTATTTCACTTACAGATAGGCTTATCTTTGACATGAAACTACCTGTCTACCATAATAAAAATTGGAAAACATCAAAATTGCATTTTTTACTGTCTTTAATAGCTGTTCTGTACTTTAAATGCTGTCTTCACCACAAGGAAAACACATTGTTATGCTCACTTGGTATTCTTAGTCGGTAAAAAGCAGTCAGGGTGCTAAGAAAGGAAGCAGGACTTTCAGCAGCACAGAATTAGCTGGCTAACAAAAACAGATTCTCACCTTATGTGAAATAGAAGGCAAACACACAAACTGCTAACACAGGGTTAGTCATGAATATGTAAGACTAGCCAACAGGAAAATGAGGACTCACAGGCAGAAATATGTGCTCTTCCTTCTGCTGAGTGTGTGTGCTGCTTTGTGCCTGGGGAGAGCACCCAGAGAGCCTGGGCCCCAGGCCCTCACCTGGGAGATCGGGAGCACGGAGCCAGGTGCAGCTGTGGTCTTTCTGCAGCTGATCTGAGTTATCAAGCATTTCATCAAGTTACCTTCTTGGCTGGCATCTCCCTCCTGATTGCCTCTGCAAGACAGAACCAGAGCTCCTGAGACCCTCTGTAAGAGCTGCCCTGTGACATAAAGGAGTATTTCTGTTTGGAGATAAACAAAATCAGTCAAGTAAGACATCGGATATGTGTTTTCACTAGGACTGACCTGTCTTCCAGCCACTTGACACCTCACCTGCACTAAGCCCTAGATCAAAGCAGGGCAAAATAGTGGAACAGTCTCAGGGAAGACCCTGAGTTGTTAAACTGCATGGAGACCTGGAAGGAAGGTAGGTGGGGCTTTAAAATAGGTCAGTTCACAGACCTTAATTCATGTATTTTAAACACTGCCTAGAAAATAAATTAGACAAGGTATCAGAAAGCTAGCCTTACTTCTCCCTGGGACCAAGGGAAGTACTCACCAATGGGACCAGCTTTGTCTCTAGTGTTTGTGCTAGTTAAATAGATGTAACTGCACTCATCACCTGAGGCACCTTCTAACCCCACTGACTTTCCCAGTCTAGACAAATCCTTTTTTTTATCTCTTCTTTTTAAAATCTAATAGAGGAAAATGATGCTTAGATGAGCCTAAGCTTCATTCTATTCAATCAAAATAACATGGGAGCAAGTACAGAAGTTGGGCTTGTGACAGAGCTGTGCTTACTGGCATCAGTTGCCTTATTGCCTGCTGAGTCACTGCATACAAACACCAACAGCTTTCCTACTCACTACCGTACACTGCAGGCTTGGTGGCATCTGCTGGTTTATAAGTCACAAGGAATGACACTGCATTTGTGGCAATACAACAAAATCAAAGAAAAGCTATAATGCATCGCAAGAAATGCAGAAATCCCTGTGGTTGGTGCAAAGCACAGTGCAAGAGACTTCTCACGGAGTGACAAGCCCAGCAGTGAATTAGTGGCACTTCACCAGTCTAAAACATGTTTTCTGAATGCTAACCCACTCTACCTCCACTCTCCTGCCTGTTCCACCACGAGGACCATTAAGATTAGTACATACTCTTCAAAGGCTACTCCTCTCATGAGTCATTTTTGGGGTGGGGATAGATAACAGATGTTAAGGATATTCATTTGCACTAGCAGCCAACACATTGATATGAACATTCCCTCATTTGTGCCATTCCATGTTTCCAGACTGTTCGAGAGTGCTAGTGAGGTTTTGCTGAGTGCTCTTAATCATGTCACTGCTACCGAGCACAACAGGTTGCCTTTAAAAGAACAAACAAACAAGCCACGAAAATCCCAGATAAACACAAAACTGACCAACCAAAAAAACCTGTCCCCCAACAACTCAGAAAGATCCCTACAATACACCACCTAAATCTTTTTACTTATAAATAATGGGAACAAGAAGACAGAAGAACAACTAAACACAGTGAGCCAATAGAGTTCTCACAGCTGTACTGGAATAATTGCATCAAAGCCATGAAAAGATTGATACTTATAGCAAGATACACAATAATGGTTTACTTATGACACTAGATAAATTAATTAATTTATCCTGCTTACATGTTTTTCCAAAGTAATGTGAATTTCCAAACCAGGCACTGATGTTTGACTCCCAGAAGTTGTCTGTGATGCCACCATTCAGCCTATGCTTATACGGTTGTCCAAGAGATACTTCTAGTGTTTAGTTTGGGAGTTCTTTCTTCTGCAGCAAGATAACCTGAGTGCTCAAGGAGGCTTGTTCATCAGACTTACCAAAAAAACTTGCTAAATAAAACTTTTTGATTCATATTCAAAACAATTAGACTTTTCCCCTAATTATTTGTGCCTAGATTTAATTGTTTAAATTAATCATGATGGCTACAAATGAGACTGCAAAATATTGAAAATATATGTCCTGCATGCACAAATCTCTGTACCAGGCAGAAAGTTCTGCTTTGGAAGCAGCTTTCCTTTGTTTCTATCCTGCCCTCCAGTGGTTTAACTGGGGGTTAACTGGAGGATCACAATCACAGAATGTTAAAGGGTTGGAATGGACCTTACAGATCATCTAGCCCCAACTCCCAACCCTGGGCAGGGACACCTCTCGCCAGACCAGGTTGCTTAAGGGTTTATCCAACCTGACTTTGAACACTGACAGGTTTGGGGCATTCATAGCCTCCCTGGATATCTTGTGCCAGTCTCTCACCAACCTCACAGGAAAAACTGAATCCTAGTATCTAATCTAAAATTTCCTCTTTCAATTTGTACCCACTGCTCTTTGTCCTGTCACTCCAATTCCTAGCACAGAGTCCCTCTGCAGCTTCCCTGGAGCTCCTTCAGATCCTGGAAGGTGCTATGAGGTCTCCACACAACCTTCTCTTCTCCAGGCTGAACAGCCCCAACTTCCTGAGCCTGTCCTCACAGGGGAGATGCTCCAGTCAACCAACTTTGTGGCCTCCTCTGGACTAGGATAGGTCAAGACAGAGTAAAACAAAAAGCACCAAACAAAACACATGCTGAAATTATAGTATTTGTAAAAAGAGAACATATTGAGATCAATTTCTGTCTGATAAAGTAATAAGCTGTTAATAAAACAGTTCCCAATATAAATGCTTCTCAACACTGATTCAGCTCAATAAAAAGTAAAATCACTTTGCAAGTATAATTTTCAAAGCTTCATGTAGGAGACAGATTTTAATTGAATCTTTCTAAATTATATCAGATATGTATGGAATGAAGCTGTGTAAGAGGAGGTTTAGGCAAAGGTTCTTCCCCCAGAGGGCATTTGGGCACTGGAACACCAGGACAGGACAGTGGTCATGGCCCCAAGCCTGACAGAGCTCAAAGAGTGTTTGGACACTGCTCTCAGGCACAAGGTGGATTGTTGTCCTGTGCAGGGCCTGGGGTTGGACTGGATGGTCCTTGCAGGTCCCTTCCAGCTCAGGATATTCCATAGTTCTGTAATTCTATGTACTGGCTACCAATGCATAGCTAAACTGTTGATTGCAAAGGAACTACAGCCTTTGGTCACAGTTTACTCTTACAAAGCACAACCTTTTATTGTAAGAAATTTCTACTCGCACCTAAACCCTTTCAAAGTGATTGTAAAATTGCATATTCCCAAAAGTGGCTTGTCTTGTACTCTGTATTTGGGGATGTGTTGGTAACATTTGCTATGGCCTCATGATCCACAGAACACAGATGAGAGGGTGGCAGGGGACTCTGTATGCAGGATGCACATCCTGTAAATAAACCTTGCATTAGAAGCATTACTGGCACATTTTGACTTAGAATAATATTTCAAGCCTTTTCTTCTTCTGAAGTTCTTGTTTTCCCTTGCAAGAAGTGTGTTTTAGAGAAGAGAGAGCAAGCTGAGATTCTAACCAGGTGCAGACGTTTTGTGGCCAAGCCTGCACCTGACTGTTACCAGTGCACAGTGTGGGGCCTGCCTGGTGAGTTTTACACTGTGAGCACATGGATGGTAAATACTATCACTAGCAGAAGGGATGAGCAGGATGGGTGAAGGAAGCTCTCCTCTCTGGGCTCTATCTGCAAAGCTGTCCTCAGAGGCAAGTGTCTCACTCCCAAACTCTGCTTGGGCACTGGCTTCCCCCTGGTTTACCCTTAGCTTGCTGTTTGTTGCCCATGAAAGACCATACAGAGCCAAGAGTTGCTTGTTTTTTTCTCTCAAAGGCTATTCTACCTGATATAGCTGGGGTTTGTTCAGGATTTCTTCTGTCACTCCCAGATGCTGGTTTTCAAACTGTGGTTTGACCTTCTGTTGTGTTTTTCCCCCTTCGGCAATGTTCTTTCTAATTCCACCTTGTTACAACCCTCTCTGTTCTGTCTTTCCCTGTCTCTCACACACACATACACACCTCCCTGCTTCCATACCCTGTGTGGCAGGATAGGTCCATACTACAGATCTTCCCCGATTGTCAGTTTCTGCATGGGATCTGGGGCCATGGCACTGTGTGGGACCAGTCACAGAAGGTGCACAGAACTGTAGTTGGAATCACAGCTAAAATGCAGAGAAACTGCTCAACACTAGCTGCTTTTGAGATATTTCAGTTCAGCAGCAAATTCCAAAGTGGCAGAAGACCATTTTCACCAACCTGGGGCTGAAGAGCAGCCCTGCAGCCTCCTCCTTCTCCAATTCAGGCAATAGGTTATAATCAGTGAGATTTTAATGTAATACCTCTTCAGCTCTTTTTACATCTCTCCTGGGTTTCAGCCTTTTAAGTGTTCTTGAAAACCAGGCAAGCCACTGCCTTCTAAGTGAAAACTGAGATTCTCTCTTAGTGGGAATCCATTTGTTATGACTCTAAGAAAACAAAATCATCATAAAATCATAGAAGGATAGAATCCCAGACTGGTTTGGGTGGGAAGAATCTTAAAGTTCATCTCATTCCAGCCCCTGCCATGGGCAGAGACAGATTGCACTAGCCCAGGTTGCTCCAAGCCCCATTCAACCTGGCCTCAAACACTTCCAGGACTGGGGCAGCCACAGCTTCTCTGGGCAACCTGTGCCAGTGCCTCACCACCCTTATTTTTCTGTGAGGATGATTTGGTTTCTAAATAATAAATTTATGTGACTTACATCAATTTTAAACCTTTAAATACGTTTTCAAGTCTTTATGACAACATGAAATCTCTAATTCTCAAAAAACCCAATTTCTTATGATTAGAAAAAAGCACAGTCAAAGAGAGCAAACCATGTTAGTTTGTCTCTTGCCATTATGGATATTTTACCTGCTGAGAAGGGGGTTAAAAAACCTGCATAATTCCATCAGCCACAGCAAGTAGATGAATGGTAATTATTTCTACATTGTAGTACAGGACCTTTGTTCCACTTTGACAAAGCCTGGGAGAGCACTAATTTTGTTCTGCAGAATAATGAGTGTAGAGAAGAGTCTCTATCATTGGAAGCATATGAGCTTCTTGCTCATACTACCCAGCACTGTGAACAAAATTGCCATAGCATCATCCAGCCCACATCAATACTTAGGATGTGGATACAAACTGCTACTCTACTGATCAGATGGAATTTGACACCTTCTGTATCTAAATGGTATTAGTACACAAACCAAACTGATTTAGTGTACAAAACAACCTGATGTAGTGTGGAGACTTCATGCCCTGGTTTTCCTTCCAGTTTCTGCTACTCACTTTCCATCCAAAACGTAAGCAAATATCCTACTGGAGTTTAGTCTCTCAAGCTAAAATTCTGAGCCATTTCTTTCCCCTGCATATCAGCTGCCTCTGTCCCAGGACTAGTGCATTTTTGTACCTTGAGGCTCCCCAGAGGTTCATACCTCTGCACACACCCAGAATACCTCTACACTGAGACCTGCACCTAATCAAAATCCAAAACCCAGCTCTTTCACTGTCTGTGTCCTACAAGACTCTTGTGATAGCAGGTATGACTATGGAATGCGCAAAGAAGATCACATTCCTTACAAAATAGGTTCTGTAAAGTTCTGATCAGCACCAGTGGATGTTATTTTTATAGTAGCCTGATCTTGGGAAGTGGAAGATCTAAACTCAGTTGTCTTCCAGAGAGGGATTGAAGGCCATATCCCTCACCTTCCCAAGAGAACTGACTATTTGGCCACTGTCCAGCCCATGGAAGAGACACTGAGTGGTACATATTTCAAGATTCACAGGTGGACAAGCTCTTTTCACCATACTCACTTTGGTGAGGTTAGGACTAGGCTAAGGTCTGGTCTCAGCTCTCATGTTTGCTTGCACTTTTTGGATTTTAGATGTTATTTGGTAAAAACTGCAGTGACTACAACAACAGGCTGAGACAGAAGCCTGCAGCAAAAAGGTAGTAAGAGGACATGGGATGAAGTTATGAGCATGACTGTGAGAAGCAGACAGACACAAAAATTCTTGTGTCTAGAGCTTGTTCTATGCAACAGGCCTCAATGCAATCATTTCTGCTCATTGTATGGAACACAGACATGCACCTAATGAACGTTTGCAATAGGTATTTTAGATAACCCCCAAGCCTTATTTCTGGTTTGGAATGCAGCTTTTCTCTTCAAAAGGGAATGACAAAACCTTGGCCACCCCTGTCTGCCCAGGAAGTCACAACTGTATCAAACATGTTCACAGTTGCACAGGTGAAGGTAGGATATTTGCACAGACAAAGAATGCCTGGGGTGAGGCTGATTTCAGAGTTATAATTGATCAAATACCAACAGGGTGAAGCACACATGAAGCATGACAGAGGCATGGCAACAGATATCCAAAAGGGAGTAAAATTTCTTTGTACCTTACAGTCTGGACTATAACTCTTCATACATGGAGGCCCCTCCAACACCACAGCAATGGTCAGTACTAAAAAAATCTTAAAAGAGGTCAAAATCTGTTCTTGTTTCACCTCCATGAGAGCACACTGAACTGAGCCAGCAGAAGCCTTGGTCAGGCCCAAAGACTAAACCATGAACTCAGTTTTCCTCTCAGTGTCACCAAGAGATTGAAATAGTAAAGGGAGTTTCTCTGATCTCACACAACTCACTACAAAGGGAGGGCAGTGTTTGGCTCTAGCTGAGAACATTTAAACATTTGATTGATCCCTGGGAGCCATTAGGAAATTCCACCAGCACCTGTGCAGCAACACAATTGTTTTGGGTAAATTTCAGTTGTGCCCAGAACCAGGATTATACAGTGTACAATGAGAAAGGGAGAGCAGGGCACCAGCTTCCCATTCCTGTCCCACCACATGAAACACTTTTTTCCAAAGGGAATGTTTAAACATTCTCTACTTAATGTTTAATCACAGATACACAGAAAAGGGGAAGGAAAAAAAGGAATTAATGATTACATTACTAAAATTAGTTATAACAAAATTATTCCTTTCATTTCCCATAAGTGGACATGGAGAGGGTGATTGGAGGCATCTTGAACAGATTCTGATAATTTTTAATAAAATCTTAATTATTATTATCATTATTATGACAAACTTCCAAAAGCTGTGCTGATCTTTAATATCAGTTCTCCAGACAATCAGAACACTGAAATTTTTAATATCAAGGTAAAACTTTGTAATGTGTGCAGTCTTCACAAACCATAAGTATCCTGTAAGTGCCAGATTCTGCACAGATTGTTGTCCTCTAGTTCACGAGTGAATCCTCTCACCCATTCAATCAGAATGTCTCTGGTCCATTTCCCATCACTTGGGATTACAAAAAACAGCTTGGCACTTACTCAACCCAGGACAGCTTTACTGATAAAGCCAGCGGGGGAAGCAAATAATTTGTCAAATCTCAGTTCTCCTAAACAGAACGAGCCCTGAAAATCAATACACGGAAGTGCTCTCGGTTTGATTCTGACGGCAGAGAGGAAAGGGCAGCACCGTGTTCACTGTCTCCACACTAATTGATTAAGAGTGCATTCTCCATCATATCTGTCTCTTACCACAGAGGAAATGTGCAAGATATTGGGTGAAACTGGAGGAGGGAAGAGGAGAATTAAGAAAAGACATCTTGAATCGCACCTTCTCTAGGTGAACACAGCCCCATCCCTCCTGCCTGCCTGCACTGCTGACTGCCTGTCACCTGTTGCATGAAGTAGAACTCCACAATTTCTCATCAACTAATTTTGGTGAATGTCAATTTCATATCAAAGTATCTATGAATAGGCTAGGAAAATCCAAACCCAAGATGACAACTTTAGCTGCATTTATCTGCTTTCCATGTTAGCATTCAACATGGCCATTATTTTGTGACATCTGTAGCTTTGAAACAAAAACTCAAACCATGCATGCAATCCATTTGCCAAATTAATGCTCAAGACTCCACATTTTTGCTGATGTAACTCATCAAAAAGTTCATTTCATTTTTATGAAAAAAATATTTATGTCTGTTACGATAATGTCTGAACTGTAACCACCCTGTGTGCTAACAATAGTACCTGGAATGTTTGCCCACCTCCCCACGTTGAAGTGGTCCATTAAAACATGCCCAAAGCCTATGCTGAGAGCACTCATCTTTCTGCAAGGACAGTGAAGGAGGTGAGTTGTTTGCAATAGTCAGTATTGCCACAACTTGCTTGTTGGCAAGTCAGTAGTTAGCCCAAAGAGTTCAGTTTTATGTTTCCCAGGAATACTAAAGCCATGTTGCAATGTTATGACAATTGTGGCTACATTTCTTTTCATCTAAAGGGATGCAGTAAAGAAATGTGACTTTCATGCAGTTTTGCTTCCCCTCAGTGTCTCCGGGCTCGTACTTGTTATCAAAAGGGAATGTAGTAAATTCTTCAGTGTGATGATGGCCTACAGAGGAAAACTGCAGCTGTTCTGCTCAACCACCCTGTACCTCTCATGTGGGTTTCATGCTTTTCAGGCATGTACAAATGCCATGTTCAGGGCAGGGCCCCTGACTGGCTAAAGATTTGAGGTGCTCCTGTCTCCAAAGGCTCATTTCTCAGCTGCTCCAGATACTTTGCCTCCCTGCCCTTAAGCTACTCAGGGCTGCCCTCCTGTTTCTTGTCATCTGGGACTGGCTCCTGAGCTGGAGGGAAGCAGCAACCAGCCCCTAAGGCTGACTCAGCCTGGCTGAGGGCAGCAGGCTGCATTCCCAGGACTCCATTCCCGGCAGAGCAAGGGTTCCTATCATCAGGATAGAAGTGGGATTGGGTGGGTTCGTGTTCCTTTGGCATTATTTCACCCAGTCTGTGGCTGGTGCTGTGAGTGGTTATGTAACTGGGAATGGGCAGCCTGCCTCAACAAGACAGTGCTTATCCTGAAGAGGAGGATCCACACCATCTTTCAACACTGAGAATAAGCCAAATGAACATAAGTCCTTTAACTCACATGTTTGTGGACTCCCCTGTACGCTAAAGCTGCAGCAATGACAGTGCCTGTGCTTCAGTACGTGTTGAAAACATTCTCCCAGGCCAGGAAAGCAGTGTGCATGTATAGAACCCATTTCACTGGTTCAAACCTTAAAACTGTACAAACCACCACTTCTTTGCCCCAAACCCTTTGCTGCAGCAGTGTGCAATATATCAGAGCTTATCACCTTTGACATGACAAAGAATCTCCTCCTGCCAGCATTCTCAGCTCACAACCAGCCAATTAATTCTCATTCCTCCATCAGGGCAAGCACTCCAGAGTTAATAACACACTAAGAACACCTTCTTAAGGAAATTCTTCCTTTCTGGGATGTTTACACTCATATTCTGTGAGGGGGGGAAGCCTGAATGCCATTTTCTCTAAAAGAAAACACATGAAATAATTAGAATCAGAGACATATGGTTTTGTTCATTTCAAAGAGAACATCGGGGATGTGATTGCAGCAATTCTTTAAGAACCTTGATACTCTGGACCTGGCTGAACATGAACTTCTGTCTAGAAGGTGTATAAGTATATTATTATGGCACAATGGCTGAGATAGGAAGACCTGTGCACCCAAGACAGCTGATCTTTGGTCTGTTTGGAGAGTGGAAAAACAAATCTCTGCAGGTTCTTAGACACACCATGAAAATTAAATGCCGGTTCAGGTGTTACATTATTTTTCACTAGGCCCTACAAGAGCAAGAGACTGCAGAGGAGATTCTCTGAGGCTAGAAATGGCTTAGCTGGATGTAGAACAGCACCTGTACTTTATTTTAAAGCAGACACACAGCCCAGCAGCAGCACTGGAGACAACTGGATTCAAAGAGGATACAGCAGTGCAGAAACTTAGATGTCCAGAGTGAAAACTAAAACCCTAAGCTGGGGTCATAGATTCTGTATGTGGTACAGGAGCTTAAAAGTTCCCTGACCAAACTCAAGCAGCAACTGAGCAGAAAGTGCCTAAAGTCACTTGGTTTATAGCTACTGCTAACACTGCAATAAAAGCTCAGCTTAGCATGTCTTAAATCCCAGCTCTCCCATAACAACCAAGATTTACACTGAAGTGGTATCCACTTAGAAACACAGTCCAGAACTTTCTACAAATAAAACCACCTGACCCATTATCCTCAAAAACCTGAACAGAATAGTTTGTTGAAAGCAGAGGTGGAAACGTAAGCAGTTAGACCCCTCCTGCCAGCAATGGCTCTGCTCCAGTCTGTGCTCCTCACTCACAGCACCATGCCCTAACCACCACCTGCAGCTTATCCTGAGCAGTCACGCTCACCTGCCTTTTGCTGGGGCCGGAGCCTTATTCAACAATACTGAGCCAGCAAGGGAGGATGAGTGTGCAGTGCAGGGATGACCAGTGAGAGAAGAGTCCTGAGAGCTCCTGCTGTATTTGATACACAACACACTAAAGGACAGAACTTGCCCTGGGCGCAGGGAGCCAAAACTGTCATCCTCAATGGCTTCTCTCAGAGCCATGCTCGCTTCTTCCCCTCTCTCTGG
>NW_008679830.1:22930-94177 GCF_000695815.1 Acanthisitta chloris | reverse complement strand
AGCAGGAGTGGTGAGGATTGCCCATGCCCAGACTAGTGTGGCAGTTCAAGCATTCTCCTTTGAGGTGGGAGTTGAGGATGTTAATGCAACAAGACAGAGGACAGGATTCTCTACCTCTCACTTCCTGGCAATCCCTTAGGACATTGAACAGCAGGTTGCAGAGCAACAGACTTGAAAAAAAATACACCCATTGCTCTTACATTTCTGCAGGAAGCCTGACCCTGTCTGTGCCCCAGAACACACAAATTGACCAGGCCCTGTTTCCTATTTGAGCTGATATTCTCTTGAACATGGCAATCACATTGGCAGCCACTCTTAGTATAAATGCTGTTTTCCAGGGCAGAAATGGAACAAAAAATCACTCAGTTTCAGCTACGCAAGTCTAACCTCTAAGGCTAATGTTGTTTGCCTTCAACCTTGAGCCAAAGGAACTTTTTGTTGCAGCCTTGCACAGTGATGGGAATGCCTGGTAGGTGGAGCTCAGACCCTTTGGAACTGCCTAAAGACACTGAACACTGAAACTTACTTTATAAGGTAAGAGAAAGAGAAAGGGGTTATGAGTACAGTATAAATGAAGCTGTCAAAGAGCCATACTTAAAAGCACTTCATTAAATGTTTTATCAGCATTATCTCTTCTATATTAATTACATGCAAACATTTTGTATTTCAGAGCAGTAATTATTTTTCCTCAAGTTCCAGTCCTCCCAAGACATGAGAATGGTTAAGGCTTATATTGAAGTAGGAATGAGTGATGTGGATCTAGATAGCACCAGATATAAATACCTAGAAATATATACTTTTAAACAAATTAGGTCAATTCATATGGAAGTGTTTAGTGCATCACTGTATTGATTTAAAGAGTGTGTGACAGCATAGTGCAATATGGCATCAAGACACATACCTTAAAAAATGTCTCTTTTCTGAAGCCATCTATAATACAACATCCCAAGCAGAGGCTCTGTGAAGAAAAATGATAGCCATTTACCTTGTGTCAGTAGAATTATTGCCCATGTTATATTTAGCTAACAGACAAAAAAGTTACAGGGCGTGAGCTGATTTTTGCAGGAACATCCTTTGGCAGCTGAATCACGGAGAGACATTGACTGTGGCCTTGGGAGGAGAAGGCTACGAGATTAGTGTTTTCCTGAGGGTGGGAGGAAGGTCCATTGCCTTGCTGGTTGCAACAGAGACTGCATGATGATGGTAGAAGAGGTTGGGAGGGTATTAATATATGCCAGGAGGTATCATATTCACATACACCAGATGAGGATTGGGTAAGAGTCATGGATGGCTCATCATATCTCTTCAGAACTATAAATCACCTTTTTCCTGCCTATCTGACCTCTCCCACCTCACATTCAGGAAGCACCAACACATTTCACATGCCCATGCCCAGTGTGAAGGGTGCACAAAAACCAGCTCCTGACACTTTGTTCTGGCAGTGCAAGATAGGACACAGTACTCAGGGTGATTGTTAACATTATCTGCCTGACACATGTACACTGAGCAGAGGAAGGGAGCGGAGATGATATGGGAGATACAAACAAATGTCAGTGCTAATTATCCAAATGAAAGATGCAATATTTTCCTATTCAATTACAATCAAATAGTAACTATTCTTGGGGGGTGTGGGAACCAGTTCTGGACTTCTCCATCTTTTTCTTTTTTTCATAAGGAATATAAAGGTGTTCTTCATGCTTTCAGATATTAGATAATTTCTGGCTGAGCATCCTCACAAGTAACTGCATTCCTGTCTCACACAGTGAGATAATGTATCTGCATCTGTAGTCTCTGTGTCTTTTCCTGGAGCCCTTTGTCTGAATCGATAGATCACAGAGACACCTCATGGTCCAGAAGTGCTGAGGAACAACAGGTGACGCTGCTCAGCTCCCGTTTATGTATTCAGGAGAGGGTGAAATGACGCACAGCCAGCACAGGCTGCCAAGCTGCTGCCACACAGCCTGTGCACAGCCTCATTTACAGAGCCCACGAGCTCTGCAGCACAGCCCTGCACAACACCTCACACAGCAGCACAGGCAGGCAACAAAAAGCAATCACTTAGATGGAAAACAATCAGTCCTTTGAACAGTGCCCACCACATGTGTGTGACTAGAGTCACAGAAATATATATGTATACACACACACATGCACACTGAGTTAGGGGAATAGAACTGTTGCTAAAATAAAGAAAACCAGCCCTGCTCCTGCAAAGCTATGTGAGAGTCCTACAGCTGCAAGAAAACTCCCTTCCTGTCCTTTGCAATCAGCTGAGAGGGTCGGGGCTGCTGTTTCAGCTAGTGATAGCCATTCACAGGAGCACAGAGTCTGGGTCTTTTCAAAAGGAATATTTTCTTAATAACTAGAGAAATGTGTAACAGTCTTTAGCAAAAACGTGAAAGTGTTCTCACCTGAGATCTGGCCCTGAAGACACATGGGATTGCTAACTTTGCTGTCAGATTTAATGAACTCTTAGGGAACCAGTTCTTCATGTCCCCAGGCAGGTCTCTGGAGCCCTGCAAATGTCTCAGGGTTAAGTAAAAGGATTGGGCAAGATCCCAGTAACAACATATCCAGCTTCCCTGGGGGCATTTGGCTCCTGTTTCCTAGTGGTATTTTCCACTTGCTTCCTAAGTGTTTACATCTCCTGTACCCAGCAAGCTCTTCAGGATACCCCAGTAATAGAGAACACTCACCAGGAAGTCTCAGAGCATGAAGGGTGACAGACTACAATGGCTCTGAGCACCAGACTGGGCCAAGATACGCAGTGCCCAACTCTCATAACCTGCCTGCAATCAAGATATTACCTAAGCAAATAAGCATGTCCAGTCTGGAGGGCTTGAGCCATGGTTGCCTGAGAGAAATCACTGAAATAGGCAACCGTAAGGAAAGATGCCACTGCTGCAGGTGAACCTGCACCTGGAAAAGGGCTCCCTTGTCTCCCATTAAGCTATCCCAGATTAACACAGAGACAAATATTTGCTGGAAGATATTTATATCCCATGATGGAACTGAACCCAGTTGTTTCAGTCTTTTCCCTCCTTCCAGAGCAGCTGAGAAATTTCTCAAACAAATTTCTCAGAAAAGTCTGTAGCCTTAATAGGTAACTAATTTACAGCATTTCTCTCATAAATACATCTAGGGTTTGTCCTCCTGTCCACAGTTACGGTCTCTGGTAACATTTGGGGAACTCCTGGGATCTGAGTTCATGGACAAGAAAGGGAAGGATGAAGATTAGTCTTACAATGATTTTAAAAGAGATTCTGAAAAGCATAAGTGGAGCCACCTGGCCCAGCTCTCTAACTGGCAATTGCCCTTCTGCAGATTCCTACCAAGGAAGATCAGGCTGCTCCTGAAAAGCTGATGATGAGAATTCACACCAGGAGAGTCTGACAGCAGCTTCCTCCACAAAATGAATGTGTTTCCAAGGGTGATGGTCAGAACCTGGGCACAGAAAGGAAGTGCTCACAACACAGCAGGTCTCCAAGAGTGCAGTGAATCTGGTTTCGCAAGACAGGCAGTCAGGTAAGTCAAATACATTCTGCCTTCTGCTGGCATTTGTATCCCTCCTAGTGTCCCAAATTTGGAACTTGCTTGCTGATCTGATGATGCTGTCTACCAGCTCATGTTAAACACACCTTACATGCTGAATGAGCTGCAAAACAGAAAATCTTCAAGTGAGAGTAGATCAGACAAAACTGAACCCAGCACAGACTAGAGTGAAGGAAATGGCATTTGTACCCAGGGATAATGTAACAGTGGACAAGGCCCATCTCTAAAGCAGGTTTTGGCAATAAACAGGTACCAGTGCTACTGTTTACAAGGGGATGGTCTGCTGTGTGTTATTTCCACTGAGAGAAAACAAAATGGGACTTGGAGGGAGGAGCTAAACATCTCTTCATTCAGCATCATGAAGGGAGAATAAAACAATAATGCTATGAAAATGCATGGCAAAGAGAAATTAGATTATGCTGTAATAAAGGAAACTGAATTAATTGTTTACAACTAGCAATGATTTATTTTTAATGATAGAAAAGACAATGATCCTGAATGGAACATACAATCCCATATATATATCAATGTCCAAGTCCTTTTCACACCCTTTCCTATATTTATAATTAAGGAGGAAGTCTTCTAATGACGTGCTTCAAGAAGAATGAGAAATTACTTAGGTAAGTTAAATAGCAGTTTCAAACCCTTCTGGAAAATGAATTATGATCAGAGGTCACACTCATCAGTGGGTCTGAAGAGAATGAGATAAATCCTTTGGATGCATTATCCATGTGTTAATGAGTAGTGCTTATGTGTAACTCACATACAGTGTTTCAGATGGTGGTTTTGCTAGGGCTTTTACACAGCTACTGAGGATCTGCTTTTAAAGATAATGTCAGGTGTTATTTTGGTTCCTTGATGAGCAAAGGTCCTAAGGTCACACGGTATAGTGGCTTGGAGTATGTTAATAAAATTAGAGAGTCTTTGGACATTGGATAGTATCTTCAAGTATAAATAAAAAATTAGTACTGGCCTGAGTGAGCTCAGCAGAGTCAGTGTTTGAATGCTGTACACATGCGAATCTCCTCTTGCTTTGAACACAACTGCACTTCATAGAATCCCAGAATGGTTTGGGTTGGAAGGGACCTTAAAAACCATCCAGTCCCAACTCCCTACCATGGGCAGGGCACCTTCCACTAGACCAGGCTGCTCCAAGCCCTGTCCAGCCTGGCCTTGGACACTCCCAGGCATGGGGCAACCACAGCTTCTCTGGGCAACCTGTGCCAGTGCCTCAGCACCCTCACAGGGAAGAATTTCTTCCTAATATCTAATCCAAACCTCCTCTCTTTCAGCCTGAAGCCATTTTCCCTTATTCTGTCACTCCATGCCCTTGTAGATTCCCTCTCCATGTTTCTTGTAGGTTCCCTTCAGGTATTGGAAGGCTGCAATTAGGTCACCCAGGAGCCTTCTCTTCTCCAGGCATCCACTTCCCCAGAAGCCTCCTCCAGCAGCTCATGACTCCTCATTAACAAGCTCTGAATGTGGAGCACACACAGTCATCACAGCTGGGTACACACTGTAGGGAGGTAGAGCTAAATTGTCACTAACTGAAACTCTAAAGCACTTTAATACTGCCATAGTGGCACCCAAACCTCACTGTCACTGCTGTTGTGGGTGACTGTAGGTCATTATAAGATACTGTATGATTAACTACTCTGTTTTCAGCTCTTAATCTCATACAAAGGCTTTGAAAACTCTTAGAATCTGCTTTCATTTTACCTCTTGGATACTGAACCTTTTACCTGCATGAAGAATTGTGTTTGCTGCTCTTAATGCATGTTGGATTTTGTAAACTATTTGAAGTCTTTCTGAGGGCTGCACCTTCCTGGATGGGAGCACAGCCACTGGGGAAGGTCACTTCCCTCAAAATTGAGCAGCTTTAATTCTCTAAATGAGCATTACCTTGGGAAACATGACAAAATCAGATTGACCTTGGCAGTGTACATTCCTCACTTTCCCTTTTTCATGCACAACTGGAAAGATCCATTCACTTTGTTCTCTAGCCTCTTTTGTCCTGCAGACACAAACTAAATTATGGTACTATATACCACAGGATATGGTATCTGTATGATATGATATCTATGGTTTCTACATATCATATAAATATTTAGTTCCATATTTGTCTAGAATTTCATTCCTTGTGTACTCAGCTTGCATTTATCCATACAAGATAACCACTTCCCTTATGTAATAGCTCCTGGAACTCTCAGTATGGTAAAAGGCAAGAAGACAATAATATTTTGACAAACTGAGATTTTCCAACTGAGAGACCAAGCTGCTGGGCACAGGTGGTCCAGAACTTCTCTCTGGTATTCCACCTACATGGCAAGGCACTGCTTTTGACTAGTCCAACCTGAAAGAGCCTGGGACTGGCCCACCTGAGCTACTACTAGCTTTCCCCTCAGGGCTTCTTGCCAGAGTTGCTGAACCCTCTGATTATTAAAATTTATTTTTTTTTACAAAAAGAGCAAGGAATGGGTGTTCTTTGGATAGACTCCAGGATGCTCTAAGTTGTTCTTTATCTAGGCCCACACAACTGAACTTGTTACCCTACGAGGCATACTGGGAATAAAAAAGGTTTGAAACAGGTCCATTTCTGCTTCCCCTAAAGATTCAGAGCAAAAAGGCCTGAAGAGCCTTTGAGCTGTCATCATTCACCCACTCCAGCCCAGGCTCAACAATGCCACTTTGTGAGATAAGCCCTGAGAGGGAAGGGCAGGCACTGACAGGTGGGTTCATGGCAGTCAGAGCAGAGCCCATCACCTCTCCCAGGTCACTGTGCTGCTCCTGAGACTGAGATAGCACTAATGAACCAAACAGTACCAACCAGTTTCTCTTTGTGTTGTCATTGCCAAACAGACACTCTGCATTTGCAACCTGGAATAGCTTTGAGCTTGTATTATTTTAAACAGACAGATTTTTTTTACTTGGCATGAACCTGAGTGAGTGAAGATTGCATAAACACTGAAGGACTTAGGTACACAGAAGCAGCTTTGCCTGTCTCAGAGCGTTTTCTGGAGGCTCTGACGTGACTAGATGTAATCTGGCTTGTTCCTGTGATGCCTGCTCACAGGTCACATCTTGTGCGTAACACAAGGTGACAGTTTGAAGGAAGCAGGACGTATCATTTACCCCGAATCAGCACATTTCAGTTTTAAAGTTTATAGTGAAAGTTTCCTTTAGAAAAAGCTCCTTTTCCCGCTCACTATTTTCATTTGTTAGTGAAAAAAAATTATGTGCTAGGGTCAGCAGTGTACTTGGCACATGTCTGTCCCAAGGAAAAGGATGAAGCAATTATTCATTTAGCCTCACAGCATGGAAAGTACCAGATTACAGCCCAATTCTGACAAGACCCATGTGGTCATATTCCTCTGGGTCAAGGATCTCTACGGCCAGACTTGTCTATGATAAATTTACTCTGCCTGTAAGCAACACTAAAGCGTTAAAAGCATGGCTAAGGTTGAGAAGCACTCCAGAAACACCAAATGCCTCAGCCCAAGTCAGGGTCGTCGTGGCAGCTGTTGCACAAGCTCAAGGGAAGAGATTGCCCCACACTGCAGGGGACACCTCATGCTGGGGGGACACACATCACCCCACACTGCAGGGGGACACACTGCCCCACACTGAGGAGGGGACCCCCATGCCACACTGAGGGGGGACACATTGCCCTCCACTGAGGGGTTCATCCCACGCTGAGGGGAAACACATCACCCCACGCAGTGGGAGACATCCCGCGCCGAGGAGGAGGACCCAGTGCCACGCTGAGAGGGAACACATTGCCCTCCACTGAGGGGTCATCCATGCTGAGGAGGGGACACACTGCCCCGAACGGAGGGGGCATCCATCCCTCTTGCAGCTCTGAGGGGAGACACATTGCCTTCCACTGGAAGGGACACCCCTGGCTGAGAAGGATACACACCATGGCACACTGAGCGGAACACGTTTCCCTCCACGGCAGGCACCCTGCTCTCCACACTGAGGACATCTCATGCCACACCGAGCGCCCAAGCCTCGCCTGCTCCACGCCAGCTTAGGACAAACTCGATATTCTCTGCGCCTTCCTCTTAAAAACCTACGAAAAGTGGCAGGTGGGTGGGTTCCCTGTGCGGGAATTTCCGAGAAATCCCTGCGAAGGCTTTTACAGGAGACACCGAGGAGCAATAACGTGAGCAATAACCCGAGCAGCCACAGGATGTCACTGCTGATGCATAAAAGGCCAAAAATGGCCACCTCTGATTTTACTGTTTTCGGAGAATTTCCTGCTCCTACGTGACCACGAGGCTTTACTGCTGCTGCTTTGGCTTCACCGCTGGAGCCTGCCCAGGAGTCCTGAGTGCTCTCCTCTGCGGCCACACGTGCTCCAGGAGCCAAGGCCAGGCACTGCCAGGCAGTTCTGGAGCATCTTTGGCAACATTGACATGATCCCTCAGGCTTCGGGTGGAGTTGGCCTCCAGGTAAATCCAAACCTGCCTGCCTGGGTTTGGAATCCCAAGCCTCGGGTTCCAGAGAGCCTCCCTCCCGTAGTACCCACCTCCAGCCCTACCAATGAACCATTTATTCCCTCTGTTTACATGGGGTTAAGCACATATTTCCCCAGGGATATATGTTATGTCAGGGATGCTGAGGGAATTCTCTTTTATTTCTTCTTTTCTAGAGGAAGGGGATGAGTGCAAAAAGAAGATTGCAAAAAAGAAGCCAAGACTAAATGGCACATTTGTGTCCCAAGGAGCAGGGAAGAAACAAAGTAAGAAGGGGAGTAAGAATGTTCCAGGGATAAGATAGAGATGGATACTGCTGAGCAGAGGAGGCAGGGGAAGGAGTGAAATGACAGTAACACAAGCTGGCAACTCCTGGGATGTTTTGATATTGGAAGCAAGGATAGATAAGGTGGCACTTGATGACAGTGAAATGTCCCAAGCAGTGAAGGTTAAGATTGGACTCTCAATGAGATAAGAATGCACCACCTGGGAGAGAGACTTGCAGCTGGTAGATATCTTGGAAAGAGGAAGAGATACAGGATGATTCCTCTTACCTTCCTGATAAAGAAGGTGGAGAAATGGCAGCAGTGGCAAGGAAGAGCAGCAGCAGAGCTTGTAGGGATGGACAGCTTGTGAGAGACCAAAGCACAGACCACAGGTCCAAAACAGAGAGAGTCTGGAGGAGGCAGAGGTCACCTCAGAACAGCCCACAGAGAGAAAAAAGGGTGAGTCAAAATATGACAATGAAAAAAGCAGGCAGGTGCTTTCCTCCACACATTACACACCAAGGAGTGGAAAACAGGAGTTGTGCCCTCAAAAAAAGGGCATTTTCCAGCACAGCTAAAGTGTTCACAGTTACGAATGTCCCCAACCCCAAAAGATGAAGTGGGACTGATTGTGAATATCTCCATCTAACAAGAGGTAAGGCTGGGAAATCAGGTCTGCAGTTTCTACTTAAGATGGTCTTTCTACATAAGCACAAGAGACATCCCTGTAGCAAGGAATGTCCATGAGCATCATCTGGAAGAGATTCTGTGAGTGGTTAAAGCGATGTTCACATAATAAGAACTCGAAGCAAAATATTCCTATTAATTGGAGAAAATATATTAAAATTCATGCTGCAGAAAGGGAGCAAAGACCCTTTCTGTATTCATTTACACCAGTAATTTACATAAGTGGAATTACAATGATATAAAACTTTTGAAGAGAGAACTGGCCTTGTGTTTGGCAGCTTTTTTTAAGTTAGATTTTTATGGCTTGGCTAATTGTTCTGCTTCCTATTCTCCCTGAAGAATCCTGATTGGCTTCAAGTTAATTTGCTGAAAGCCAGAAATCTAGTAAAAATGTAATTTTACCCTTGCTAACAGCTGGAGAACCAAAATCAATTTCAGCAGCTTGCTGAGTAATGAAATTAGAGGGCTCACAACTGACAGGAGCTTCACATGACCGAGTTGAAGGGCAGTGCCATCACTTTCATTTAACCCCCTGATGCAGATACCCTTCAGACACAGCTCAGGAGGCAGCACTAGGCTCATCTTCTAGTCTCAAAGGAAGGTTCTATGAAAAGAAGATGCAATGGTAGATTGAATTTAATGGTTTGAATTTAATTCTGATCTAACACACAAAAGAAGATAGTCAGAGAGCTCTAATACCTGTACATCAGCCTTCTGCGCAGCTCACACCTAGGAGATCTAGGAGCAGAAAAGGACTTAGTTGTACTTACCAGTGTCAGCTGCTAACCTGGGAAGCTGCCAGAGCTGAGGTAGCTGTTTGTAAAGCTAGTGTCTGCATTTCACTTTTACCCACACTATTTCAGACAGTGTGGGACAACCTGCACCATCGTTAGCCAGAGTTCAGCTCTGTTGTGCATCTTCCTGGGGGAGGCTCCAAAGCGATGCTACAAGACAACCGACTCGAGTGAAACAATGCTCACAGTCACCTTCCAGTGACCACTGAACGTCCCACTGCTGCTGATCTACCACCCTCCCTGAAGCTCAGGAGAAAAAAGGCTGAGTCTATTATCAGCTGCCATCACAGTCTGCAGTTGTAGGTTAGTCTGCAGTCCCCCAGGGCCTTAAACAAACAGAGGGCAAAAATAACCCACTGAGCAAAGACTGAGCTGTCTCCATCACTGATAAACAGGCCTAGATTCCTGATGTTCTTGCAACCAGGTGCACATCATTCCTCTGTGAATGGGGAAGGTTGATATATAAAGCTGAAATCTCCATTTTGCAAAACTGTAAGCTGAGCCTAGGGCTCTTTAAATGTGTGGCCTAGAGAGTTAACAAACGCCCTTGGATTGTTATTGCTGTTATTGTTCTGCTTATCTGGCACCCCCTTTCATGCAGAGGATCCTAAAACCTTCGGAAGGATGAGCTGAATAAACTCTCAGCTGTTTGGGAAGAGCAGATGTGTGACAAACCTGGAGACACCTGCAGGGCTGAGAGAGGAACCTGGCAATGCCTCCAGCTCACAGGGAAACAACCCTGCCATGTGCTTCTCCTTCACTGCATGATCCTAATTATTTGAAAAGGCAGGAGAATACAAAACATGTTGACCCTAATGAAACCCGAAAACTTTGTATCTCTCCTACTACTCACCTCCTCCTCCCATGGGCACAGGTTATACACAGTCCCACACAGTGCTGCTCACTTTCCAAGTACATGGGAAATAAGTGCAGTGAGATATGCCAGTCAGAGGTAAGAATGTAGCTTGGGCTCAGCTGTGATAGGAGGAATTCAAATTTTTCAGAGCAGATAGTGCTAGAACAAGGGAGAATGGTTTTAAATCGAAAGATGACAGAATAAATTCTTCCCTGGGAGGGTGGTGAAACGCTGGCACAGGGTGCCCAGAGAAGCTGTGGCTGCCCCATCCCTGGAAGTGTTCAAGACCAGGCTGGATGGTGCTTGGAGCAACCTGGGCTAGTGGAAGGTATCCCTGCCTTTGGCAGGGAGTGGGATGAGATGAGCTTTAAGGTCCTTCCAACCCAAACCATTCTGGGACTCTATGGTTCTCCTTCGCAACCACCACAGCAACTCAGCTCACAGAGATGACAAAACATGTGACTCTGCCATCAGGAATAGGATTGCCAATATAGGGGATGGTTTTATTTTATTCCTCCTGAACATGATCTATCACATACTTGGTAGTATTGTTTTTCCAGATGCTTTATTTTGTACTTCTGAAAACTGACTGCAGCAAAATGTGCTATTCCTGTTGGCAGCCTCCTGAGAAACAGGGGGAAGGAACTGATGTTTTGCAAAAAAAAAAAAAAAAAATTAGAAAGGAACATTGGAAGATGATTACTTTATGCAACTATGAGAAGAATAAAATCAATTAGAGGGAAAGGTTCAAGGACTGGCTTACAGATTAGAAAATCTCATATTGGAAAGTGGCTGATGAACTTATTTTTTTGTAAGTAGGTTCTGAGTTTGAACTAGGCTGCTTTATATGGCAGATGATTTATTTATCACCAACATACAAGAACCTCCTTTCACATCACCAATTAGTGATGTTGAGAAAGTGTGTACTGGGGGACATGCACCTTGCAGGATAAGGATGTTTGTGGACTGGAAGAGACTCACAAGTTTGTTGGTGGCAGCCGCACTGTTACTCTCAGACAGCTGATTTATGTGGGCATGGAACTGCTCATTAGAATCTGTAATGTTTATTTGCTATATGCAGCTGGCAGGGATTCCCTGGGAGACAGTTCTGCCAGCAGGTAGTTTTCTGCTGGGTAAGAACTGCCTGTCAGCAGCAGGTTAAAACTAGTTATTTTTCCATGCAACTGAAAGGCAGGTGAGCAGTGTCTTTATAGGGAAAAAAATATTAAAGATCAGTGTATGTAGCTATTAAGGCCCTACCACGTTTTCCTCACTCCTTCCCTAAGTACTGAGCCAAAAAAAGACCTTGGTTAGAAGCAAACTCCTGGCTGAATGTGCAGACTTCAACCAGATGTGAGCTAGGAGGACTTCAGAACATGGTATCTGCAGGGCAGGTACCCAAAGGGTATTTTGAGCAGAAACCCTAATTGTTTTTAAATGCTGGCCCCACCAGTTCTCTCTGCTTTTACTCCTCATACAGAGATGTGAAATAAAGACAAGGGCAACACCCCAAGAGAGGGAAATTACCTTAATGCCACTTGTGTATTTGAATTTCAGTCAGATCCCAACTTAGCTGTATGCTACCTTGCTCCCTGTCCCTAATTCTCACCTACATTATGTTTTCCTCTTCTGCTCAACAAATGGATGCCCAAATTCTCTGAGCTCATCTTCTGGCACTAATGCACACAACAGCATGAGCTTTATGCTGCTCAGAGTACTGTGCTCCTATGGGGTTTGTTTTCCCCACACAGAACAACTTCAGACACTATGTACCTGAGGATATACAGGCAAACAGACCCTGAGAGACCCTGAGCAGAGTATGAGATTCAAACATCAACTTTTTACTGCAGCACAGAGTCTGATCAGGGAAAAACATCCATGAGGTAGCACAATCCCTTTATCCCTAACAAATGCATCAGAGGCATCAGGACATGACTTCCTGCAAGAGACTAGACTGCCTGGGGTGCTAACCATCTCCTCAGTGAATACTACTACATGGTGACAAACAGAATGCAAGCAAGCTGATCCCCCTGTACAAAACAGCACAAAGTACTGTGCCAGGTCCAAAAGCCTTCCAGGCCTTTGTGAATGTAGACAGGTGTGACTGACCTGCATGGAGCTCCACACTGACTGCTCTGACTGCTCAATCTGCCCATTATGAAGTTGGTTTAAGATTAGGTGCATAAGCACCTTCAGTGTTTAAGGATGTGCAAGTCTCCCCCGTTTAACTGAAGACATGAAGTTGCATGTAAACTGCTGCACTTCCCAATTACCTGCTTCCTCTAAAGTTAAGGAAGTGAAACCTGAAATCTGAAATTGTTCAAATAGGGACTTTCCTAGAACTCTTACTACTTAAACTGATTTTTTCTTGTGAAGAAATGGCAAAGGTGAAATAAAACCTGCTGTCCAGAGAAGCTGTGGCTGCCCCATCCCTGAAAGTGTTCCAAGCCAGGTTGGACAGGGCTTGGAGCAACCTGGACTAGTGGAAGGTGTCCCTGCCCATGGCAGGGGGTTGGAGCTTTAAGCTCCCTTCCAACCCAAACCATTCTATGGCAGTCACACTTTTGATTGCCATTCACACTTATCTGAACTCTCCTTACAGTGCTTAACATAACAGAAGTTCAGCATTAGAAATCTTGGAATAAAACCATTGCCAACAAGACTCTGCTTTCATATAACAGGAGAAAGAGGATGAGCAATTACAAAGAACATTATTCTTAAAGCTACTCACTGTCTCAGCCTCTGTGTTTCTCCAGCCTAGATCCTGCTTGTGTCCTTATTCCAGCACTTCCACTCCTGCCCTTTGCTTGCCCATGTTCGTGGAAGGAGAACAGTTTGTGCCACTAGCAACACCAGCCTCTTGGAGAAAAATCTCTTGCTATTTCTGGACTTTGTTCTGTCCTGATTCATGTGTAATCAAACAAAAAAAAAGCACCTGGCCAGTGCACCTGAACAAAAAAAAGGGCTCTAAATAGAAAATCAGGTTTTAACCTAAGATAGGGAAGGAGAGAAAAGTACTTTCACCCCCTAGTAAAAGCACTGAATCGAAAAGTAAAATTCACCCTGAAAAACCCTAGGTTCAAAGAAAGCATGGTCATGGTACTTTCAATGCTTGGTTTGTTGGTGGTAGTTAACTTCTTGTTCCTGGAAGAAGAAAAGTGAAGACACTAAAGAGCATCCTGAGGGATGTCAGAACAACCTTGTCATGACAGCAACAGGGATTATGCTGCAATATCATCGACAGAAATCCTTGCTTTAAGTAAGGAACTCAGGTTCTGGAGCATTTCACACACACCAAAACAATAAAACACACACACACACACACACACACCCTCCTTCCAACAAAACAAATAGAGAAAAGATAAAACATATGCCCAGAACAACAACAACAAAACTACCAAAACCAAACACATCACACAAAAGAGGAAACAACTCACCCCCCGCTGCAAAAAAACCCAAAACAAAGTAAAAATAAACCCAACCCAGAAAAGTATCATAGCAGGCAGTGGATTAATTGCACAAGTGAGACACTTAAGACTAAGGGGAAAACTTGGGACATTTTCTCAGGCTAATCCAAACCACCTCAGCATTTTTATTCTGGGGTTTTTTTCAGCACTGATGCAGGTGTATTTATTTATTTTTAGCACTAAAAAAATAATTAAGGTAGAAGCTTGACATCCTGGCTCCCAGCCTGGGAGCTCTTAAAAATGTTTAAAAACAAGAACCCCTTGACGCTGTAGGTTATAAGAATGTACAAATAGGGAAGTTTACAAATAAAAATGGAAATCTAAGGCCAGTCTTCAGAAATTTTTTATATTTTCTTCCTTGAGCATGGTCTCTGTCCTGCCCAACATGTTGGGCTGCCCTGCAAATTCTCTTGGGGAGTTTCTTTTAGCAAAACAGACAGTAGAGAAATATGAAGTAGCTTCTGGCAGACAACAAATTCTCTTAGTTTTGATTTACTCTGGAAGTGGGGCCACGTAAGATTTACAATCCTTGTAAACTATGGATTTATGGGGAACATAGGTTGTAAATGGGCACTGTGTTATGGTGAACATGTACTTCTTATATTCATTGTGATTCAAGCATGATTAAATATACATATTTGCAAAGTTTCCAAGAGGAAGTTGGATTAATTTTGCTCCCATTTATGATCCTCTGCATCACTCACTCTAGCAGCCAGTGTTTGCCAAATTTTAATCTGCCTGGGATTTTTAGAAATAAGTGTTGAATAAATAAGTAATTCACTAATCAGATTGGTTGGCCAACATCCCAAGGCATGATTAACCTGCCTAAACCATGTGGCAGAGCTGGAACTGCTGAGCTGCATTCTGTACTGCTCTGATCTCCTCCCAGGCCTAAAGAAACCAAACTCCCCTCAGTAACATCTTTCAGCAATGAAATTATTTAGGTGGCTCTTGTTTAATATAAATTCCTCATCACCTAAGCATAAAAAGAAGTGTGCCTTGTTCCTCTTTGTGTCTCAGAGAAGCATGTCTCTCAGCCCATCCTCTTTAAAACACACTTTCAGTATGGCTTTGTGTTGGAAACCAATGCCCAGGAATGCAAGTCTGCAGTGAAACCACACCCAGTTCATACATCTGTGAGGTGACTTTCCCCACCTGGAGTACTCCACTGCACCCATCCAGCTCTGGGGACCCCAACAAGAAAGATATTAACGTTAGAACAAGTCCAGAGGAGGTCACGAAGTTGATCACAGGGCTCTGGAGCCAGGCTGGCAGAGCTGGGGGTGTTCAGCCTGGAGAAGAAATGGCTCTGGGAACATCTTAGAACTCCTTCCAGTGCTTAAAGGGTTTCCAAGAGAGCTGGAGAGGGACTTTGGACAAGGGCCCAGAGTAACAGGGCAACAGGGAATGACCTTAAGCTGAAGGAGAGTAGATTTAAATTAGATATTGGGAAGAAAGTCTTTACCATAAGGGTAAGGCATAGGTTGCCCAGAGAAGCTGTGGCTGCCCTGTGCCTGGAAGTGTTCAAGGCCAGGTTGGATGGGGCTTGGAGCAACCTGGTCTGCTGGAAAGTGTCCCTGCCCATAGCAGGGGTTGGACTGAGACAATCTTTAGGGTCCTTCCAACCCAAATCATTCCATGATCCTGTGTTGCTCACCTTGAAATAGAAAGACTTCAAACTCCCAAACCAGGCTTTTGGATCTTGTTTTGCTACCGATTCACTATGGCTCTTGTGCAAATCACTTAATGTCTATGGCAGTTTCCCATCAGACTCATCTAAATAGTATGTCTTTAGGACCAGGACATTCTCTCACCACCTTTTGGAGGCAGTTAATGACCTTGGCTCATTATTGATAAATTTTAATTGAGAATGAAGTTGCAATCCTAGAAAAAATAGCCTTTCACTTGTTTCTAAGGAGGGGGAAAGAAGTGCATTTCCAAACTCTTCTAAGTATCTCAATAAAACATTTTCACTGAAGTCTGATTTCAGAAGACTTCCATATCAATTTGTCAGCTTTGTAGCAGCTGAAGTGAATTCTGCTTTGGCAGTGCACTACAGTACAGCATAGCTTTCCTCTCTCCTACTTGTCATTTTTCAACACTAACAATACCTGTAGGATCACTGACAGGTTGTCCTTGCTAACCAGCTTCTGTTGTTAACAAACCACTTGAAGTCAAAAACCATTCTCATGCCTAATTCTGCTTGGAGCTATGGAAATGACTACAGAGATGTAAGCAGGAGATAGGAGGATATGTTTTGTGCTGAATGCACCCACTGTGGAAGTGGCCCCTAGTTCCTAAATTAAACAGCCAAAGTGTTTTTATGCACACAGCTCAGAATTAGCCCACCTTAGGCCAGGGGTTTGTCCAAGTCTTCTCTGAGCTTCCCCAGGTGTTTATTTGGTCATAGGACATCACTATAATTTGTTCCTGGATTTGGTTTCTGGTGTGTTTTTTTTCCCAAAGTGTTTGGAACAACATGATGCCTTTCTTACAGGCCACAAGGGCAATAGGTTTTTTGGAATAATTTCAAGTATGAGTACTATGTTCCTTGTGCTTGAAGGTGCAAGTGATTCCAGGATAGCAAGGACTGTAGAGGACAGAGAGACCTAGACCAGGCCTGCTCTCCTGCACTCTGCACCTCAGAGTGGGGGCTCATGTGGGGAGATACCCCCAGGCCTGCACAGATAGGCCAGCTGATGAAGAGAGAAATGGTTTCCAACACAAGCAGTGTCCATGAGGGAATGAAAGCACAAAGGGATGAGGGCCTCAAAACACACCAGAGAATTAAGATATCTCCTGTACAGCCGTTCCCTAAGGGTTTCATGGGGACATGCATGGAAGTGCCACACAGACATGCAAGAAGGTGCAGCATGCATTGTCTCCTGGTATTTATAGTTTCTGCTCTAGTAACACTCACAGGTTTGACGTCATCTGTATAAGGCTACAGAGCTGATAAACACAAGAGATGACACTTTGTGAACAAAAAGCAGTTGTGATGGAAATAACTGTTTAGAGCACATGTCTACAGAGATAAATACAGATGTACTGGTAGCAGTCACATAGGACCTCTGCTGCACTATTTTTTCTTCTTTACAGTTCATCACTATCATATACAGAAAACCAAAGCAATTCTGTTCTAAGGAGTGAGAGTTTTGGAAAGCCTCACAGTAAAGGGTGACCACCTGAGTGACCCTGTGCAAATACTATGCCTTCCTTTCTGCAGCAGTAGAGCAGAACTGTTCGCTAGGTGGTGGTCATGAACCACGACAAAGCAGCAGCTGCATGCTTGGGTAACCATGAGCTCCAAAGCACAGTGCAGAGGGGAAAAAATGATAAGCATTTAAAGTAATAACATTTTAGCTGGTCCGTGTAGAGCTTTATTTCAGAACTCATTTGGCATACTGGTGAGTTCATCCTCCCCCTGCCTGTGCAGATACTGTGTTCTCATTTCTTCCATGCAAGAGGGAGGGCAGCTCAGAGACACAGGGCTCTGTCTGGAGCCCCTGGGGCTGCTCAGCTGAGGGGGAATCTCCAGGTGGGACCCAGGCACGGACTGCAGTCGTTGTCTGAAAAGGAAGGAATACGCTCAGTGTGTATTTAAGCTCTAGTCTGAGCATCACAGCAGTGCTGAGAGGTGGGGAAGAGGGGAAGAAGGCAAGGACTTCCCATTGCCTCATGGCTGTATGTATGATGGGAGAACTCCTGGCATGGTGTCTGCGCCCAAACAGGGGTTGTGCAGGGTGAAATCCCTCCATCTCCCACAACGATCATACATAATCTGCAGGTTAATATTTTCCTAGAGACTCTGGTTTAGAGGGGGAATAGACTTACATTTTCACAGGATCCCACAGAGTAGCAAACTATGCTGCTTTGTCAGGTAGAAAATTATTTTTCCACCATTAGCTATTTCATACTGGAACTATGTTTTTTCTTCAAAGGAAAAAAATTCTAGCCCACACTTAACAGTAAGTCCTTCAAAAGGCCTCTATTGTTTTCCTGTTTCTAGAAGCAATGTGGGTTTAAAACAATACTTCTCCCTAACTCCTTTGGGCAATCAGTCCAAGATGAAAAAGGTGACGGTAGGGGTGGGAGCAATGCAGTGAGACTGCAGCACGAAGTTAAATGACAAAAGCAATCTGTTTGGCTTGATTTAAATTTCAGTCCTCACATTAGACACTGCAATAAAGCTGAAGGTCAAGAGCTGATAAACACTGCTGAAGGACAACCTGAACCCTATCTGTGACACTGCAGCAGGGTTAGAAGAGCAGAGTGGGCTTAGCTGTGCTGTCCATCCCTGTACCAGTTGGCCTGCTCTAGGAATTCCAGTAATAAAGGCAGGCACTACACCAGACTGGGAGATTCGCCTACAATGGCATGTTTCAGCCTAATCTTTTTTCTTTTCTTCCCTTCCCTCCACGGAGTTAATAAATTGTCTTTCAACTCTATTGCTTGTGCCCATCTCTGCAGAAACTTTCCCTTCCTAGCCATCTGCCCACTGAAGCCAGCTGAGAAGACAGCAGACATCTGGATGTCTCAAAGCCCAGCAAGCATTTTCAGCAAAAACAGGTTTTCACACACTCTGAGCCTGTCTCCTGATGAAAGAAACTCTGAAGCAGAGCCCCTTTAGCAGCAGGAGGAGTAATGGGAGTAATAGGGTAGCACAGTGCTAACTGTGGCGCTTAGTGACTGTGACACTGGCTGACATTGATTGATTAAGAGGCTGAAACTCTGACTGTGGCACTGGGCTGTTAAGAATAAAACGAACTTTCACTCCTCACTCATACACATCCATCACGAGCAGACAAGCATTAGCTTCTGTAGTAATGACTGCGGTTTCTTTTGTGAAAGCGAGGTACAAGCACAAGATGGAAATTCAGTTTCTTCCAGGATTTGAAAAGAATTTTAATTCATCAACTTTTTTGAAAGGGTCTTTAGAGAAGAAATAACACTCTTTGGTAACACAGCTGGGTTTCAGCCTGTTCAGCATCTCAGCTATCACAGACTCTCCCTCTTTTGGCTGAGACCCTGGCTAGAGTCTGGGAAGTGAATGGCTGGCTGCTGTTATTCCCATGAGGATGCAGCAGCCAGCCCCCAGGGCAGGACAGCTGTCACAGGGCCTTGTCTGTGTCTTCAAAGTTAAGAGCACCCTGAAGCCCTGCCTTGAACAAAGAACATGTATGGATGCTACAAAGGCATCTTTGTGGGATCAGGTGGTGCATTACAGTGTGCTTCCATGTTTCTGTGCTGTCCTATAGATGTATCTCCAACTATTTTGGCTTCAGCACTGACCATGATGGCAGTTGTGTGATTCAAGACCTGGGCAATGTGAGAAAGGTCTGTGTAGTAGATCATAGCACAGAATCATAGAATGATTTGGATTGGAAAGGTCTGTGTAGTAGATCGTAACACAGAATCATAGAATGATTTGGATTGGAAAGGACCTTAAAGATCATCTAGTCTCAGCTCCCTTGCCATGGAGACCTTCCACTAGACCAGGTTTCTCCAAGCCCCATCCAACCTGGCCTTGAGCAGTTCCAGGGATGGGGCATCATCCAGTTGTCAATTTAAAAAAGATGTAAGTGGGCTCCCCCTTCTTTTGGCTTCTGCCTTTGGCTTTAGGAGACTCCCATGTAGCAATTCTTCCTGTGCCACCACGACCATGGGCTGTTGTGAGAAGATGCTTGAAAACCATCAAGCAAAGATATCAAGTTACAATACTGAATCAGTAGGAATAAGCCAAACCAAGCTGCTGGAATATAAGGCTTATCTTTAGGAATAATGACAATGCCACACATTTCTTAAGAGGCAATTGTTCTCAGGAAGACAATATTACAAAGTCATTTAATACTGCAATTTGAAAGTGTCACTAAATAGAGACAATGAGTACAAAAGCTCAAAGATCAGCTAACATTCAAAGAAGCAGATTATCAGATGAACCATTTACTGCCTGGACTGGCTCTTATGCAAGTGATTTGCTGAACCAATCCTCTTGGTGCTGTTGGCATTGCCACATAAGAACCATATTACAGTTTCCAGCATTGCTGTCTCTTGTTCAGATCATAAAACAACTTGGGGTTTTGTAAATTAGTTTCACATTTCCCTCAGCTGCATCTGGCTCCAGTTTACTTTGATCTTTCTCTCTCAGTCTATCCCAATTTTGGCCTATCTTCAAAAAAATATGAATTTCCATTATGGCCAAATTAAGGTACTTTCAAACATTTGCCATTTTGAGGAGCTTATTTGCCTCTCCCAAAATAGCAAATTCTTCAACACAAATTTCAGGAGAATTTCTTCCACCCATCCAGGACATTTCAATTGTTTGCAATGTGACACTTCCAAACTCCATCAGCCTCCTCAGTGCTGCTGCAGCATCCCAGTGAGGTGATGGCTCCTGAAAAAACCTAATTGAGACAACACCTGCATTACCTCTTGCTTAGTTCCCCACTTCATCTTCCTCAGCTCCTTTTTCAATCTGCCTCACCCACTCACTGTACCTTTCCATAGCCTGTGCTCCAGCTCCCTCACAAGCACACAGCCAGCACCTGACTGCACCTCCCCCCATAGTATGGCGCTCTAAAATGCCATGGCTGTGCCAAAGAGCTGCAGGATCCTCCCTGCATGTGAAAAACAGAGGCTCCCCAAGTCAAGCATTGCTTCATTCAGACCTTTATTCACCTGAGATCAAATGCTATACAAATGTAGATGCCAACTAATAGCATTTGAATGGTTAATTTATTTGCCAAATTTTTTTTACTAATGACCTACCCAAACAGGTAACAGCAGCTCTGATTATTCCCAAGACACACACATTGCTCAAGTTCTCTAACAAGATGAGCATAACTTTTTATATTCTTGATCTAAACAGACTTCAAAAGCAAAACTAAAAGTCACCATGCACCGGTGTCCATGCTTCAAATTAAAATTAGCTTGCGGCGAGTGCAGCCACGGCAATAAAACTCCCTAATGCCTATATGTTCATACAAGAGGGAAATACAAAGAGGGTGAGCGTAGCCAGAGCTAATCCATTCAGAAAGTTGAACAGCTATGTGCAGAAAGCTTTTTTGGAGTAGTCAATCAGCGCAGACAGCTACGATGCTTTTCTCTTCAAAGCACGCCAGCCTTTCATGTGGGCTGTCTTTGTGCATGAGGGAAGTATTTTTAGCAATGTATTGAATGGTTTGACATTGAGAGAACTGAGGGACATTGTCAAACTGGGAAAACTTGGATTGTTAGTACTTGTGCTAAGGACTTTCTGGGCCTAGAGAACAGCTCTCCTCTGATACCAGCCTGGAAGCATTCATAGACACTATAGTTATTTACATTTCTACATCATGCATTCAAAAGAAACCCCTGTACTCTCATATCATTGTTCAATCTTCCCAGCAATTGCGAAGATATTCCTGTGCGGACATCCCTCCTGCTATTTCAAACTCAGGATTTAGGTAGGCGCAAGGTCAAAGACATTGGAACAGGACTGGTGCTTTAGTAGATATAAAACACAAATAGAAGCCAATTGACTTACAAATACTACCCAGTTCCCCAGGGAGTACAGAGCCAGCACAGCAGCTGCATCCTTGTGGCACTTGCAGTCTCAGGTTTCCACAGAAAATCTCTGTTTCTTGGTCACCCCTGTTAGAAGGAAACAAACCTCTGGAGCCTTAGGATCCAGGCAACTTCATCTAGTGTGGGCAAGAAAGTGCCTCATCCCAGCAGCCTTGTGATGTGGAATATAGAAAGATGTGGGTGGGTGGTGTCCTCTCTCACTGTCCCCGATGAGCACAACTTCCCTGTACCAGAGGAATTTCACCAGTGCCAAGAACATAGCAGGTGCCCCAAGCATAGATAATACTGCATACTGTTGCTATCACATACTTAAGAGGAGAGGTCAGGTAGATATCTACAGTTATAACATTTTATTTTCACCTTCACTATTAAAGTTTTTAGTCATCACATTAGTATTCTGCCACTGCAAATCCTGAATTTTGTACCTAGCTACTCAGGGACCAAGGCTTATCTATACATTATATAGATCTGTGCCACTGCTTGCTAGTTCATGATGAAAACCTACAGTCCTTAAACTATTCAAAGCACAACATTCTTTATGCCTAACTGAAAAATAAGAGAACTAATCAATATGCACAGCCTTTCATCAACCAGAAGTCTTAAATTATGACTGGTATTAATTGTATATAATTGAAATGATAAATTCCCCAAGATAAATCATATCTCACTTGTAAATCTTACAAATATTTTTTCCTAACATTTATAAATAAATTCTCATTCATAAGCATTTACAGATTAATGCAGAGCTATGGATGTAATTTCTTTGCAAATGAAGCTATGTCAATGTCACTGCTATTTATAAATCTCTAGGCTCCATATTTTTTTAATCAAGTCTAACAGGTTATGAATCAAGGCATTTTTTTATTGTTCGGTGTTACAAGCCTTAAGAAACAGAATCAGGTTCTATAATCTAATTTCCCTAGAGATTATGTAACAAAAGTGATAAACTTGTAGTTAGTACAGCAATGTTTTTGACAGCTGTAATTCTTTCCCCAGAAGAAAGTAATTTGAATTTAGATTAAGACACACCACTATAGCTTTCCTTATAAACTGTTGGATTAAGTTTCTTGATTGCTCTGTGTGCACATTTGACTGAGGGAACCAAAATGTGGAAATTAAAAACGTAGGAAGAGAGGAGCTTCTGCATTCCATTGACCTTTATATTAGTAAAGCATTGGAATTTTAATATATGTATGATACATACTTTAATTAAAGTGTAAATCAGAACTGTGAATTCCTCAGATTTATGAGCCATGTATCACCAAAGCTTCATTCTAAAACCTTTCAGCCAGCAGGTTCCTTTAAGACAGCAGCACCACTGCTGTACTGACATGCTGCTAGATGCTGATAGTGAAAGAGAGCATAAGGTAAGAACTTCTGGCCAGTTATCTTGGGGTTTAATTTAAATTTGAATATGAAGGAAATCAGAAGAAAAGATTAGAAAGGAGAAAAATTCTAGCTGGCTGTGTAAATTGTGACAGAGGTGTAAAAGTCTCTTCCTACTTGTACCTAATAATTTTATGGCATAGTCTGTCTGTCTTTTCCCCCAACCATACATAGAATCACAGAATTGTTAAGGTTCAAAAAGACCTTTAAGATCATCAAGTCCAATCACCAACTCAGCAGCAGCACTATGTTCAGCACTAACCATGTCCTCAAGGGCCACTTCCACAGGCTTTCTGTACACTTCCAGGGATGGTGATTCCAACCCTGTCCAGGGTAGCCTGTGCCCATGCTTGATCATGCTTTCCATGAAGAAATTTTGATGAGCACATATATGTAGAGAGTTCACACAATTCTTAGTGCTATGCTTAAGTATACTGGGATAACAGGGGATCTGCTGGACTTCCCTGCTGCTGTGGAAGGGAGAGGGTGTGCTCCAGATTTCAACACCATTCCATAAAAACCTATGTAGAAAAAATGAGCAAAAAAGCCAAACACACACCCAACTCTCCCCTTCCCAAACCAAAAACCACTCCCTCAGCACAAATTCCTGTGAAGTAGGTGATGTTCAGAAACCTGCCTACACGCATTTTTATGTAAGTGGAACACAAGTAGCACATCTTTCACAAATAACCACTCCGGAGGATGTTAAAAAATAATAATTCCTCAGACTGGTTGTTTATTACTTTCCTTCACAGATCTTTCATAGTAAGCTATATATTTATAGCAGCTGAAACACATTCATCACAATTGCCATTACTCACTCGAGCATTTCCAGCACTTTCCCTTTCTCTCCTACCTGTTGTTGTACTGTGAAGTAGCACAATTCTCAAAGATGTTAAAAAATAACCCTGGTGGAGGAGATCTCATTCTGCATTTCCATAGACTTCCATCAGATTGCTCACATGAATAAATCATAGAATTTTAGGGGTTGGAATGGACCCTACAGATCATCTAGTCCCAACCCTTCCTGCCGTGGGCAGGGACAGCTCCTTACTAGATCAGGTTGCTCAAGGCCTCATCCAGCCTGGCCTTGAACACTGCCAGGGTTGAGACAGCCACCATGTCCCTGGGCAGCCTGTTCCAGTGTCTCACCACCCTTAGAGTAAAAAACTATTTCCTCACATCCAACCTAGACTTTTCTTCCCTCAATTTGAACCCATTACCCCTTGTCCTATCACTGCAGTTCCTAGCAAAGTGTCCTTCTCTGGCTCCCTTGTAGGCTCTCTAGATATTGAAAAGCTGAGTTTTACAACACCAGTTTGGATGGAAGACTTCCAACAAATTGGTTTCTTGTTTGAATCACAGCTCTCCAGGGGGCATCAAGCCTTATACAGGATAGGCTTCCAAAGAAAGGGGTGCATGGCTCACACAGCCCCAGTTTGAAAGCCTGTGAGTAACTGTGTCATGCCTGGAAAGCAAGATCACAACAGAAATGAATCTCTGGTTGGAAAATTGCTGGAGGTTTGCTTCACTCCAAAAGATACCCTGAAGATGTGGGGTTTGATGCTGGTTGTATTTCTTTTCTTGTGTACCCATCATCTTTCTGGCTCATTCTACTGATGAATGCAATGCAGTGCTGTGAATTTTATCTCGTTTTAGATCAGCTGATGCTCGTCTTTTTAAAGAGCCCTTTATCCTCTGAAGCTGAGAAACAGTCCTTGCAACAATTCATCATGAATGACAAAATCTTTAACAATGCTGTTCTCATTCTGGCCTATCTATAATTCTTAGATGTTGTTTCCACTCGGAACAATGTTATCTGAGAAGAGCAGAGTGGTTTGGCTGCAGTGCTGTGCGTGCAGATACAGAGTCTGAGCCTCAGAGCTCCTCTGCTCCCTGCAGGCAGCCTGATCCTGCCTCTGGGGCCATGAGATGGGCACAGGGAAGGGACAAAAGTCCAGAAGGCAGAACTTTAGGAATGAAGGGAACATATGGAAGTTAGAGGATACCAGTAACTCTAGAGTCATATAAATCCAAGAATCCTAGAATGGCTTGGCTTGGAAGAACCTTAAAGCTCATTTCATTCGAACTCCCTGCCATGGGCAGGGACATCTTCCACTAGCCCAGGTTGCTCCAAGCCCTCTCCAACCTGGCCTTGAACACTTCCAACCCACACCTCACCTTCTCTGGGCAACCTGTGCCAGTGCCTCAGCACCCTCACAGCCATGAATTCCTTCCTAATACTTAATCTAAATCTGCCCTCCTTCAGTTTAAGGCTTTGTCCTTTCGCTCCATGCCCTTACCCAAAGTCCCTCTCCAGCTCTCTTGGAGTACCTTCAGGCACTGGAAGGGGCTCTAAGATCTACCCAGAGACTTCTCTTCTCCAGGCTGAACACTGCCAGCTCTCAGCCTGTCTCCATAGGAAAGGTGTTCTAGATCTGTGATTAGTTTAGGCTTAGTGGCTCTGGCAAAAAACAGCAATCTGCACTGTCCATCGTCACCAAAAGCTGTTTGTTGCCCCTTTTGCCCCCTGCAACTTTTGCGTACATGGTTCACAAACTAAAGTAGGCTCAGCACATACCCTCACTGTACGTTGCTCCACCTCAGCACTTTCATGCCCTCTTTAGCAACCAGGATACATAGGTGACATAAATTCATGCCATAACTGAAGGCAGTGGCCATTAGCTTTACTTTTATTTTGACTTCTAAAACCCAAAACATTTGCACAGCCAGAGGGAATGATGAAGCCAAGAGGGGAATGACCACTGTGATGTTGTCTACCCGTATCATTGTGCAGTACCTGAGCACAGGGTGAAAACATCACTAAATGGCCCCTAAAAACAAAGCCTGGCTACAATGTCAGTGCAGCATCAACGGGTTTGCAGAGGCTGATTTAGCACTAGTTTATGTAACGCAGCAAGATAATTAAGTCCAAGGTCATCATGGGTATAACTCCAAAAAGACAGTGGATTACATCAGGAATGACTTGGGCTCGGGGCAAGTAGTGCTGGCATCCTCCAAGCCTGGCTGACTAACAACTGGGGCTGCAGCCAAAAAAGGTGAAGGGGTGCAGGTGTGGGATGCAGTTCCCGTGAAAGTGCTGCAGTAAGAGAACTGCTAATTAATTCAATACCAAAATCTTGCTTAGGTAGAAGCTGCTGCTGGAATCTGTGCAGATTGGAACAACCCAGTTGCAGCTTCAGCGCTGCTCAAGCTTTGCAGTCCTTTCCCAAAGATGCTAAAGATGTTAATCTTAGCCAAGGAGTGAGAGATCTACAAATCACCTCTGCTTTCAGCCATAGGTGGTGGGACCCCTGTTCAGCCCATGCAGCACAGCTCCCACCCCTGTCCTCACAGCTAACTTCTCTTTAAAACTGTCCTGCTAGCCATTCCCCCACTCTGCCTCATGCATGTGAGCCCCTCCAGATTCCCTCTCCAATGGGAGTAGAAAGCATTCCTTTCCCTTCACGTCTGTGGGCTAAAGAGCACATGTATCATTGCCACTGGGTGGTTGCCACTGGCCCTAGGAATGTAAAATGATTTGAGGAGCACTGGCAGGCTCAGAGCCTTGGAGAAGCTGTTTTATATAACAGGTCTTAGTTGTTTCTGACAGCTTCCCACAGACTCTTAAGGACAGAGTCCTCTTCTCCCTGAAGGTTCATTTCCTTGGACAGATTGGTCCCTTCCCTGCTGCTCTGGATTGTCTTCCTTCCCACCCAGCCTGCCTTCCCCACCCTGCTGGCAAAGCAGCCCCTCCTCCATCCCAGCTATTGCTGCCATTTCTTTCTTTCCAGTTACCATAAACCAGTTTTGTCCTGGAAAACACTGGGGAGACATAGCTGCCCTGTCATCACCCCTTCAAGATCTCAAACAAAACGCAGAAAAAAGAGATTGCTTCCCAAGTTAACCCCTCTTTCCCCACATTGCTGCAGAAGTACACATGATGGCTTTAAAGGGTTGCCATTCCTTCCATCTCAAACAGAAAGGGAGGGAACCCTGGCACAGTGAAGGTGCACTGTGGTCCTGGTGCTCCAGGGTGGGGCTCAGAGGTACTATGGAATCAACTCAAAGTGCTGAAACCCAGAAAATACAGAAGGCTTTTGTCAGTTTTCCTCTTCAGTCCCCATTAAAACTTCACCCAAAGATGGGCTTTTCAGAAGTCCATAAAAAAAATCTAGCAAGCACCAAATTTTTCCTATGAGTTTTTGATAAAGAAAATCCCTGAGGTCACCATTTCAATCAACCTGTTTGGATATACATTTTTATTCCTTATTGCCATTAATTGTAGTTGACAGCTAATGTAAGAGTTGACTTGATGATGATTGTATAATTCTCTGGCTTAACACATAGCCTGAATGCATTTCACAGCACTCGTACAAGTCAGAAGAACATTATACTATATATCTGAAATAGTGAGGCTGATGGACCTGACAGGCAGTGAACACTTTTCAGCCTAAACATTTTACCTAATTTAGGGAATGAATAGATAAATAAATAAAATCTTGAAAATATTCTGCATCCACAAGTCTACTGCCTAAGGTTAGATAGGATGTCTTTGGGAGGAAATTCAACTCTCCCAAACATTGTGAGCTATTGTCACCTATCTAGTGTCACCTATCCCAAACATTGTCACCTATCTAGTCTGACAGTATCCTACATAAAGAGCACATAAACACAATTACTGCTTTAACAGTAACCATACAGCTAAGGGAGACAAAAAGAAGGAGCAATTGTGTTGTTTCCTTACTTGCTCCTTGAAAGAAAACAGGCAGCATCTCTTTCAGTCTTTTGGCCCATCTGTTTTGAAATCCCCCACAAAAGCTGCTAATTGTCCTTGATAGCATATGAGTTTATTTTTGGTTTCAGCTTACACAGTGAGATCAGTAACAGCTTTAACTTTGTTAGTCTGGAAGTTGCATCTAACTGGGCGCAGCAAACTCACAGCAACCCCAGTGGTCTGTGTAAACACAGGAAGACAGCAGTGTTTACTGTCTGCATTTGTTGTCACTTTGTAACAAAACTCTTTCTAAAGATTCTCAGTGTTTGTCACAGGAAGCACAAGCTATGCCAAAACTGGAGATGGGCAACATTTTCTCCAAAAAGATACATATATCTCCTGTATTCCCCCGTGCTAGTGCTTGAGGAGCTCATTAGGATAAACTCCAGGATTCAGGAGAAACTGGAAGGCGGTGAGGGGCAATCATCCTGGAGTTAACCTGACCTCTTCTAATGATGTTCCTTTTCTAATGACACTCATATCTTCCACCAGGAAACAGATGATGGAAAAAACTAAGCATTCTTCTACTTTGCATACATGACTCTATGCTGCATGATGATAACCATATGACAATAGCACCAGTTATTCCATTTGCAACTTGCCATTACCCAGTGCAGGTCCTGCTGATATCTTTAGGAAAACCTAATGCCACAATCAAAGTGGTTGGAGGACTGCTTTGCAGAGAGCCCCTGTGGGGGTCCCAATTGCTTCAGCAATCCTAACAGTACTCCTAAGCCTTGATTTTTGCACAAACTTATTTAGAAACATCCCAACATACAACTTACCTTATGTTATAGCTTGAATGTTTTTCAATTCTTCTGCAAATAAATCATTAGGTCTGTACCCATCATTTACCATCCTAGCTCTGCCTGTCCTAATAAACAACACGTTGCATTTATCACCACCTCTGTCATCATTTATCATGCTGTAGTCCATTAAAATCCTTGGACAAACCTCTCCTCAGCACTGAGGAGCTGCAGGATTTGACCTGCTTAAATTTAATAAGAGAGATACTTTCTGAAGTCTCTCTGATGTTAGTAATTCATATGGGTTTCTTTTTTAGGTTTGGTATTATTGCCTGGCATTTAAGGCTCAGATAATTAAGTAGGTTTATAATTATATTGTCCTATTATTTACTCATGCCTGTTACTTAAAACCTAATAACAAACAATGACATTATTACTCAAGGATATCTATAATCTAAATTAGGACCCAGTACAAATGATTGCTTATTCTGAGTTGATGGATAAGTAAACATTCACCAGTAAAAGCAACAAGGACAGCAAATAAAGCCTTGTTCTCTTTATCCTCTGCCACATGTCCAGGGCATACAGCATCCCTTAAAGGTGGGAAAATGCAAACATCTACATAAAGGCTGGGAAAGCAAGTTAGAAAGTCCGATCCTTCTGGTATAATTTTGGATGTGAAGGTCTTGGGACACAAGCAAGACTAGGTTTGAGGGAAGAGATAACATCTTTATTGCACATAAGGATAGACTGGTGAAAAGAAATAAGCATTTGGGCTCAAAGCGCTTTTCCAGCTTGCATGCTATAAAGCTTGTCTGCTTCTCCAAGTATATCATTATGTCTCAGGAATCATATTATCTCTCCCTGCAGACTTTATAGTGCTTAAAATGTCAGCTCTTCTTGAAGATGCCTGCTTTGCACCTTCCATCTGTTCCCAGATACGAAGCTGCTGTCCATCACTGCTTCTCACCCTTCCCACAGCAACGTGGGAAAAGGTACACTTCAGTAGAGAAGAGCTCCCAAATAAATTATGGATTTTAGATTAATATTAACTTTATTTCCATACCAAAAACTGTCAGCAGAGACCACAGAACATAGGTATTATATGCTCGCCATGTGAAATTCAATTCTCAGAGTAGGCACAAGAAAAAGTTACCAGCTGTTTCAGTGCAATATGTATACAGTAAAATCAGCCTAAAATCCTTAAGTAAAAACTTCTACTTGAAAATGAAGAGTTAAGAATAAAGAGCTGGTGGGTGTAGCAAAATTAGTTTGAGTTCTTCCCAAGAGAAATAACAAAACCTAAGGCAAACAGGAAATACCCTAAACTAATATTTTAGATACTTAGGTAGTATTTATTTTATTAGAACAGAAAAAAAAAATGAATCAGTCTCTTTTTTTATGCATGCAATGTGGGTTAAGGCATGGTATATTTCCCATCTTGGAGAAGAAAGCAAGGTAGAGAGTTTAGCTGATTTGCCCAGTCACGTCACATCCATAGCAGCACAAGGAATTAAACCTTGGTCTCTTCTCAAGGAGGTGCCCACACCACTGCTGGTCTCTGTCTTCTGGACAGAGCAGCTGCATGAAGGGCCAAAGCCAAAACATCTCTCCTGAGTGAAGTCCCACCATGTTTTGACTGAGAGTAGAAGGGAAGAGTGTGAGGTCTTTTGGCCAGTGAGGCACCTTTTACACTCAAACCATTTTGCAGCAACCTGCCAGGATAAGGTGGCCTTACAGTGAAGACAGGTACAATTTATATCCACTTAAATTCATTTATACACTGCTCAGGTGGTGCATGGTGGCCTCAGCATCAATGAAAATGAGGCCCAGGACCTCAGTTGCCATGTTGTGGGCTGGCCTGCATCCCAGCAGCATCCCAGTGCCACCACCCAGACATGTGGGGACAAGGTCACAGACTAATGCAGCGATGCCTGCACCCCTGTGAGAGATCACAAGCTTTCTGCCAGGCACCGATGGCCAGGAGACAGCATCTTTTCCATAGCTGCTACCTGGGGCAACCCACTCTTTATCAGCCCCCTGGCACTGTGCACTCACATTACAAATGCCAGCCACGCTCAGGTCCTCGGGAGCACCAGCAAGAGATCCACCCACTCCTCTGGCTCCTTTCTTCAGCATTATGTCAGTCTGTTATAAATCATTGGAGCCAGCTTGCTCCCCCATCAAGGCCCTGCACTCATAGACTCAAAAATATCCCTCCCTTCTGTTGCTGCCAGCTTCCAACAAGGGGAGTTTTGCTTTGCTCCATTTTTCAAGCCAGCCACATGCCATACTGCAATGACTTCACGCAAGTCTATGGACTCATTTGCCAAGAGCCCAGAACTAAACTGCATCCACTGAACCATGGGAAGCCTCAGCACTTACGGTTTGAGGGCTGTAATTCCTGGCAGTGAGCTCCTAAAATGGTGCTTTTCAACTCTTCCCAGTGGGAAGCCTCCAAAATCATGTCTGTCCCGACGTTCAGTCTCCGACGTGTTCGTCGCTGTGTGAGGAGCTGGTGCTCCCCACGTGGTGAACAGCTCATCCCTTCTATGTGGATGTGCATTTCTCCTCGCTGTGTCTGGGAAACGTGGGCACAGCAGAATGAGTGGAAATGCCTGGAGGTGTGCTGCTTCCCTGATGGGTACTAATTAAAAGTAGCTTATGAACCATCCAGTTTATCAGTGTAGAGGCCTTAAAATTTCACCCTGTTAAGGCTAGTTTTAAACATTTATTATGCCTGCTAGCTGATCATTAGCTGGCAGCATGGCTGGAATCACTGCAGCTAGTTCAGCCATTGCTTTTGCCAACTGCATTTGAAACAAAGTCTTAATTTTTCCATGGGTGTTGCTTCCACCCCACCATTTGTTTCCCTTTTTGTGTAGTTCCTACATTTATGATGGTCCTCTCTGGCAAACTGCTAATGATCAGGGAAGCAATTCCAGACAGCAATTTTTCTTCCCCTGCCACTCTTCCACACATCAGAGGGCCATGATCGAGTGCTCAAATATCCAACCTATTCCCAGATGTTTCTGCTTTTCCTCTTTTGAAAGGATAAATACTGAATTGATTTCATCCCTGTCACGAGTTCATCAACATCAGCAGTAACATATCAGATGTGATTTTGCCTTGTGCTTTCCCAGAATATCCATAGAGAAATATTCTTGTTCATACATGCAAACGCATAGTAAACCCAACCCAAATCAAGTCAGTCCATCAAAACCAACTTCCTCCACACTCAAAGTAAAATCCTGTGCAATCTGGAATCATTAAGACTATTTTAATGCTCCCTTCTCTTCCAATAAACACATATCAACACTTCCAGACACTTTTCTTCTTTTCTTTTGAGTCATTTCCAAGATAGCCCAACAGTATGATAATGCAGGACAGTAGTAATTTCCGCAGGAAGTCCATAAAAATCCTCTCTCATTTCCAGAATACTAGTCCAAGAAATAAAGTGCAAATCAGAGCATCTCCCACATTTCTTTACAGGTATTATGAATCTTGAGATGATTAAATGCCACTAAGTAAGCAAGGAGGCTGCCAAAAAAAAAAAAAAAAAAAAAAAAAAGCCAAGCTTTGTTTGAGATAAAAAGTTGTCTTTCATCTCAGCAGCACATTAATGTGAGGATTATCAAAGACGTGATGTTTCTGTGGAAATGCTGTTTATCAGATGCCAAGGACCTGCACAGCACACAGACTGTCCAACACCCTCACTGAGAGGCTATCCTGCTGCACTGATCATCCCAGCCCCAGCTTTCCCTGGGAATTTCAGCCTTCCAAGTGATTGTGGTGAGCTCTTGGCCCTTTGCCACTCGATGCAGGATATTCTTGGCAACAGTGATAAGGACACTTGTTCCAAATAAGGAGAAATCTAGAAACTGGTTTGTCTCGGCACTCTTGGAGCCAGGCAAATCTGCCAAAGCTCAAGGAGCTGGACACAGGAAGGGGGGGAAAAACACCCACAAAAAGCCCAAATGAAGAAAGAGTGAACTTATGACTGTCTCTCCAGTACCAGCCAAATCTCATTAGAGAGCAATGATGATGAAATACATTGACCGTAAGTGCAACAGGCTTGATGAAAGACCTTAAAATGTTTATGCTAATCCAAAGCTTCAGTTTCACATTCCACACAGGCTTTCCAAACAAGAACAGTGCCAGAAAGCATGGAAGAATGATCTTAACTTTTACCTTTGAAAACAAACAAAAAGCCCAAACACCAAACCCAGTTTTCCTCACAGCCTACATGTTCTGCCGGAGAAGTAAAAAACAGCTTTCCTAGATAGGAAAATTGCTTTGCCTTACTTATGAGACAAACCTGTGTCAGAGCTACTTAGTCCTCCTTCAGATCTCAGTGTGGCCAAAGCCTCAATTTAGTCTGGAGAAACAATGTGGTCCCAGCAGAGCAGCTGGTCTCAGCAGCAAAGCTGCACACACCTTGTCTTACACCATGGAGGAGCTACCCTACTGCCCTCACGGTTACTACACACGTACCAGTGAGATACACATATGCAGAGCCCTCTGCAAACAAAACAAAAACTCCAAGACATTTCTAGTTCTGGTTCTATTCCAAGCATCTATTATTTAGTCTGACTGCCCCTGCTCTATTTCCTCCACTTTGATCAACTAATGACCAAGAAAAGCAATTACCAGCATAAAAAAAATATATTCTTAGTATCTTTGAACTGCTCTGGCAAGTGTAAATGCATTATTTTCTGTGAGAACAGAAGAAATACTTCTTCAGTGGCTAAGATGAGAAATGAGGGGAAAACAAGTAGAAGGAGGTAGGGGAGAAACGATTCTTTTATTAACTAATTAGATCAGCGTTGAAAGAAAATGAGCTGCAAATCTCTGCATTATTGACCCTGAAGAGGAAGCTGTAATACACAACAGAGATAATGAAACACTGGGATTTGCTCTTGAAAATGGCTTATCCTGCCCAGACTGGGGAATATAGTGACCTACAAAACAATCTAGTTATTGTCACTGGGAGGAAGGGGATAAATCCATCACTGACAACTGGCAGCTTTGGGAAAATAGTGTCTACAGGTACCAGCTGGTCTTGTACTCTGTTCTTCAAAGTCTTCCAGTGTCAGCACGTGAAAGAAATCCCTGTTATTCCTCTATTTTTTGTTACCAGATTATGAACCAGCTGTTACTCTACTCCTGCTTTCCACCACCACTGTTCTAGACAGACAGCTGTAACACCACCAGAAAACCCCAGAAGAAGCCCAAGCAGGTCTGCAGTCACAATGGGCCCAAAACTGACTGAACTACTTCAACACCAGCCAGACTCTGCCAGGCCAGACACAGCTGCAGCACTGCCCATCACCTGACCCCATGTGGTTTCCCAGAGTGAAGATGACTCTTGAGGACATAAACTGAAAATTCCAATACCCTCTCAAAAAATTTACATGATGAACACACAGAAACAAATATTTAACATTAAACTCTACATGTCTACAAACTTCAAGAAAGAACAAAACATAATGCCTTAAAAAAAACCCAAAACAGAACAAAGAAACAAAAACACAAAGGAAAAACCAACAAAGAGTGGAATTTTGGAAAATATAAATCATCCTTTATTAGTGATTTCCCAGGATGCTCATTCAGCAGCACACTCTGCAGTACCAGAGGTGCAGAGTGCAGCTGCCTCCAAACCTGCAGCACTGTACAGTTTAAGCCATGGTATGACTTAGAATAATATTATTCCTCAGGTTCTGGCCTGGCAGCTCAGCAGCACTGCCAGCAGAGCAGAGCTGCTAACACCAGTGCAGGCTCTCAGGCACCAGTGAAAAAGGGCTGATGGATTTTGGGATGTTTCTCTTTTCGACCTGTGCCCTTTTACATGGGAGAGGAGTGTTGAAACAAAAACCTCCAGGCAGTGGGGTAAAAGGAAGAGAACCTACAGGAGGCAGTTGCAGAAGAGGAGAGGCTGCAAGTGGAATTCATAACAGAAAGAGATGGAGATTGTTGTGGGGCTAAAGGTACCAAATAGACTGTGAACTTCAGGGATTTCCAAGAATGGGAAAGATGTGAAGCGAGGCTGATGAAAGCTTTCAGAGTCCTTAGAATGTCAATACTACATGTAAAAACCAACTCTGCACCACCTGCCAAGGGATTTAAGACTACCCAACTGAGGCACAGATTAGCTGCTCAGCACACCCATGGCAGAGATGTGAACACTCACTGCCTCTTTCTCTGGACACTCACAAATCTGAACCACTGAACACACAAAGAAAACCTCCCAAAGTCCAACCAGCAACAGTCAAACTCCTCCTGAACTCCACACAGGGTACAAGGCTGATGGAAGGCTCATGAGGAAGCCTCATGGTGCAGAGACTGACAGCTCCAACACTGCCTGTTAGCTCTGAGTCTCCTCCTGAACTGGAGGCCTGGCCCTCACCCTCCTCTGATCACTTGATTTACTAGTGGAAACATATGTTTAGGAACAAAAGTATGGGTACCAACATGGAGTAATCACATTTTTAAATGGCCTTCATCATTATATATGTTAGCATCTTCCAGATGTGATTCAGGCAAAGTTACAAGTATAAACCAGTTGTGTCTTTGTTCCTGTCCCCAGAGGAAAATTAAGTTATGATTAAAGCTGTGCCTTCACACAGTCATCCACTGCAATGCAGCTCTGCGTCAACAGCTGTTGGGAACCTGTGGAAAACACTTTCTTAAGAAAATTAAGTATTTTTCTCAGGAAATAATTATTTTCAAGGTTATTGAGGCTGGGTTTTTTGTGGCTGGCTTAGGAGTTAGGAGCAGATGCCTAGTGGTATACAGCACAGCTCACCACTTGGGTTTGTGGTACCCAAGAACATACTGAGCCTCACACTCTTCAGCCACTGGTCCCACCTCTGGTGCCCAGTCTGGGAAATCCTCAGGTGAAGGGAACAAATGCTCAGCAAGATTTATTCCAGCCTCTAACATAGAACAACAGATATACTACCACATATACTCTTACAGGGTGAAGTAGAGGGTTTATTTTATACCTCTTCTAGTGGATGCAAGAACACATAGAGGTTGTAACCATGGGCATCACAATTGCTTAGCACCCAGTTACCTGTTTGGACAGAACCCAGAACAGACTCCAGCTCTCCCAAATCCCAGTTGAGCACTCGAGGCTTCCCAGTTAATGGGATTACTTGCATCAGTAGCTGCTGGTTTTGTACACAGCGTGCAGGCTCTTGCCTATGTGAATCACAGTTAAAAGCAGTGTTGTCTAACACACAGGAAAGCCCTCTGTATCTGTTGGTGAGAGCTTTTGCTTTCCCATCACCAACACAACCCAAACCTTTCATCAGGGTGTGTTACCTCCAAAAGATCCCTTGGTGTTTATCAGTCACTGGTTTACATGGTTTATGCAGACTCCAAAAGCAGCAGTGCTCCACCTCAAGTCCTTCATTGAAGGTTAGCAGTCTTTTTCCCATACTGAAAGTATTCCACATACATGTTTCTCCTGGCTATCAGTGCTGAGGAGGATCTATTCTCTCCTATGGTGCATCTTGCTGCAGCTGGTGATCCTGTACTCAGAGTGAGCCAAGAACCCTCTCTGGAGCATAGCCCAGTGGAGTCTCTGTTGCTGCACAGCATCTTCATTGACAGAGAGAAAGGCTTCTACCCCCTCCCATTCTCTCATGTCTGCATTTTGGATGTATTTTCCTTAAATTGGACCAACTGGTGTTAATAATATGTTTCATAACTACTTTCTAGAAATGGTGGCACAGATGAGAGCTTAGTACTCTGCACATTTGACTATTATTTGTAAACAAAATTAGATTCTTGGTCTTCCCCTTCCCCCAAAAAGGAGAGCATTCCTTACTTGTTCTGTTGGGAACACTGTTAAACTCTGACTCCTTCAGATGGCCCTTTGCACAATCTGTTTCTCTTCAGAAACTCAGCATTTCTCTGTGAGATTTGGTTTAATGCTTTAGTTACAGACTATTAGCAATGAACCACATTTCATGAACCCTGCACAGAACTAATTCCCATATGCCTTCTCATGCATTCTGTGCTGACCAACCTGGCCCTGGGGCACATGTAAGGATAAGTCACCTCACCTGAGACCAATGCACAGCCTGGAGTGAGCCCAGTGTTACTGTCCCACTGGGCTGTCCTCAGGCTGTTAGATCAGACACCCTTTCTGCTGCAGCCCCAAGCCCCAGCAGCACCAGTTCAGCCCTTCCATCCCACTGTTACCATCGAAACATCCCACACTCCAAGCAAGTAAAACATCCTGCTGTGAATTTATGCAGTTAACACAATTCTTGGCTACCCCACAGAAGACTCACTACTGCACAAAGGCTCTGCTCCCACCCCTCCCATCACAGCATGCAGGGCACCACAATGGTCTCCTCTTCCTCTCCAACCTCAGCTAAAAAAAGAAAATTCACAGCAGATGTTGTGATTTTTTATCCCCACCATAACAGGAGCTTCAGCTTATGGGAACTAAAAGTCACTGTCTTCCCTGAAAAAAACCCCAGGGCCAAACAAACCTCTGCACTGGGCTGCAACTGGAAGAATCCATCCTTCCCACAGTGCCAGCAGGGTTGACAGGAGCTTCAGGGCAGGCTCAGGACAAGGCACAAAGAGGCAGGAGCACTCCTGGCTGCTGCCTCTGGTGAGGTGTGTCTGCCTGCCAGGGAGCTACTTCCAGGAGCAGAGCCTCCTGAAGAACAGGTGTGAGGAGGGGGTGGCTCAGCTCTTCCCCTGCTCTCCAAAATGCCACCACCTGTGCTGGCAGAGGCACTGTGACTGAGACTTTTGCAGAGGCTCTTATGCTCTGATGATAAAACATTATTGTAGTATGTCCCTTATTACACTTTTAACCTCAAGGGATGATCCAAACCATAAAATATGTCTGAAATCTGCTTCTGTCCTGAATCCCTAGGCTGAATAACAGAAACAAGGATACAGAAATGCAAGTGAATGAAAAGCTATTTGTGGTATCTCAGAGGTAATGTAAGAATTTTGGCCCATCCCAATTAACAGGTCAGTGTCCAGCAGTGGGGGAGCCCTGCTCTGCTGCAGTGTAAGGAGAAGGAGCAAGGCTCAAGCTGAGCAATCCGATGCCTTTTGCCTGCATCAGGCTCCCAGAGGAATCATAGAATCATGGGATCTTAGGAGTCGGAATGTACCTTAGAGATCATCCAGTTCCCAACCCACTGCCACAGGCAAGGACACCTCCCACCAGAGCAGGTTGCTCAAGGTTTCATCCAGCCTGGCTGTGAACACTGCCAAGGTTGGGGCAGCCACAGTCTCCCTGGGCAACCTGTGCCAGTGTCTCACCACCCTCACAGGAGAAAACCTTTTCCTAATATCTAACCCACGTTTCCCCTCTTTCAATTTGAACCCATTGCCCTTTGTCCTATCACTGCAGTTCCAAACAAGGAGTCCCTCTCCGGCTCCCCTGTAGCCCCCTGCAGTATCTGAAATACTGAATGCTAGCATGGACTAGTCAACACCTGCAGTGAGCCACAGACATGGATTTTTTTCATACATAGAGATTGTAAAATACTTCCTCCCTGGTGCAGAAAGGGAACAATTTAAAATATTAGGTTAAAATATCACTCTCACCAACCTACTGCCATTTCAATTCTGTTATGTACATTCCAGTCAAAAGAAAACCTGGTGTTTCATTGTGCAGTAGACTCACTCAAATGTCCAGCAAACACACAGAATAACATTTATTCTTCCTTCCAACGACTCATTTGGTCTTGCTCAGTCTCTGGGATCACTGGATCTCCCAAGGAATACAACAGTGGAGTGCAGAGAGGTCAGATTTCATAGAGGCAGGAGTAAGTAACCTGCAAAGCTAGCAGATCATGCATTGTTCAGGCAGGTCACAGCAAGGCCACATCCATTTTGGGGAACACACCGATAATCTGAGCCCCAAGCCTGCTATAATTCTTTCTTTGCCAGGTTTGCAGCTGTTGTCTTCCTCATGAGTTTATCAGCTTGCACAGTTCTTGGGTAGGTGTTCTTAATTCACCTCAACCAGGAAAGGGTTGGAGTGGCCACGAAGAAGCAAAGGGAATAAAGAAAAGCTACTGAACTCACTTGTTGGGGTGGGGGGGGAGAAAAGGAAAGAAAAATACAATTGTTCAAGCATGAATTCAGGAAAGATATTATTGTTTTAAGGAAGTCTAAGAGGCCATGGAGGTACAGCCCAGACCTGAACTTTTGTGCCTCTGGATACACACTTTCTCCATCCAGATTCCCCTGTCAAACAAAGTGAAAGGGTGGGGACTGGGCCTCCGAGGAGCTAGACCAGTTGAAGGAGGCTAAAATTCCAGTTCAAAGCCACTCTGAGCCACTGAAAGCACACCCAGGCTGGTCAGTGGGCTGTGTCTGCTCAAGTTCAGCCACGAGCTCTGCCCCAGGATAAAGCCAATACAGTGCTGACTGTCCCTGTGCTGCAGCTCCCACTACAACTGACAGGGCAAACACCGCAGGCTGGGAAGAGGTAGAACACTCCTCTGGCTATTCTGGAAGCAGAATAATGTGAAACTACCTATTGTAATCCTTTCCTTTGCTTTGATCAGTTGCACTGAGCAACTCTTTCCACCCTTTTGGAACAGCTACAGGACAGTGCTGATGAAGACACTTTTTTCTAGCATAGCATTTTGCTTATAATAGTATGCAAAGCCCTTCCTAAAACTTTCCTCATCAATTACCTGTCTAGAAAATGAAGAGTTGGTGTTACAAACTGCCAGATCCTTAATATGATTGACTATGGCTAGTTTTAGTCAGCAAAAGGTCTCCACGTAACAAATTACTTGTCCATTTGTTCTCTGACAAGAAGAACTGTCGAGGCTTGAATATCATTTACGCTCAATCAAACCCTAATGCTGATGGAGAACTCTGAGTTTCAGTGACTCTTGATGTGCCCCACTGGGACTTGGAGAAATGTATCACCACTTAACACGTGCACTGCATAATGGATCTGAAAGGCTCATGGCTGCCACGGCCTCTGCCCCATGCCAGGCCTGGAGCTGCAAGATATGCACTCATTGAAATGGCAAATGGCATAAACAAGTGTTTCTCAGTTGCCATTCCTTGCTAAATGCTTATGAGACTGTTAACCATGGAAAACAAAAGATGGATGGATGGAAGAAGATTGCTCCTACAAAATGATTTTTATAAAAACGAAGAGAAGGTTGATGTGTGCAAGCTCACAGATACCCCTTACCCTACAGCTGGGGAACAGCAGTAACTTCTCCCTGGCTGCAGGACTTTATGATCTCAGTTACAGAAAGATTTGCACGTTATTATCAATAAGAAGATCCAAATTAAAGAAGTGACTCGAAGTGGTGGAGACTGGCCTGGGGATACACTGAACACACAGCATTTCCTCTCACCACACAGGTGGTGCTTACAAGAGTTTTAGATGCAGCTCATACAAATATTTTACAATATAGTAAAATTGTTGATTATGGCATAAAAAGCCATAAGATTTGATGTCTCCATTTTTTGTGTTAAAATAAAATTGACTGTAGGAAAAACAGGTTGTTATTTTGTCAGGAAAGGCTGGATCAGATGATCTGTGAGGTCCCATCCAACCTGGGATTCTAGGATTACTGAACTGCAGAGTAGTCAACATCAGTATATCTTAGCTATGTTTTTCCTTTAAAACATTTCACAGAATAACTCAGCTGGAACAAAGGAAGCTCAGAAAATTGCAACACTGGAGCTTTTTGGGTTTCTGGGAAGGAAAAAAAGAAAGAAAAGAGCCACAAAGAAGTTCTGATCTTCATTTCTAAATTTTAACAAATAGTTTGATTATGCTGTGCTTTGCCAGATCTGGCCTCCAGCTTTGGACCTCATCCAGTTTCCTGTAGCACCAGAGGAAATCTAGCTCAAAACTTTGGTTGTGCTATTTTCTAAATGGCAAAATACAACCCACCAGTGTAACTGGCATTTTCCTCTGCGACATTTAGTAACACAACTGAAGGAATTTTCCTGAAGCAGAGAAGCAATTCTCCTTTTTGTCTGCTTAAAATCGCAAGTTACTCCTCAGTGGAACACTCAAGCTTTAAATAAGGAGCAGAAATTGATGATTTATTTCCATCTGGACATTTCTTTAAGAATCATAAAGCATGGAATCTGCACTTACAGTTCCCTGAACAGAATGAGGAGCAGAGGAACCTCAGCACCTCCAAGGACAACTACTGAAAATGGCAATGTGAGCTCTTACCCTCAAGCAGGACATCCCGTTAAGGCCTCAGTCTTGCACATATTTAGCATATGAGTAGTCCTACTAAAGCAAGACTCATCCATAGGCTTTTTCACTGGTGGAGTTTTATTTATATATATTTTAAAGCAACATATTATGAAAGTTGGAAGGAGGAAAGTAAACCGGTCCCAGGAGGTGTGTTACCCAGCAGTGGACACGTACGGCCTTCCACACAGCATCTCAGCAGAGAGACCTCAGTGAAGGCACTGCCTCAGCCAAACCATGACTTTGTGTCATAAAGAGAAATCAATCAAAGTTTTTTTCCCAATACTCCCAAGTGAACATCTCCTCTGTAGTGCAATACCCTGCAGAAGTGACTACATCTACAAACAATTGCTAAGGAAAGGTCCCAGCATTTACCACAATGTATGTTCTGCCTTTCTAACCCTTCCTTCATTTGTTGGCAAATGATGATGCACAGAATTGCATAAGAAAACAAAACATAAAAAGATAAAAATTAACTTAATTTACACAACCAATAAAAAAGTTTAAAGCAATGATAGAAAAATAATATAAAGGCTAGATACATTAAATGCCAGTTCAACAGTATTAAGCTTTGGTAGAACAGGTAAAGAGCATAGCACCAATAAAATCCAAGGTCAGCACAGGTTTCAGTAGGCATGAGCTGTGATGAAAATGTAAATTTTGGCAAGAAAAGTAGTGTATGTTCCCTGGCGCCACAGTTTCATTTCTACATCCAACAGAAAGTCTTTAGGCTCTTTGACTTGTCGCTGCAGGTAGACGATGCCTGTGTAGGAGTTGAGCCTGCGGGTGCTGAAGTAGCTTTCTTCATTCCCTTTGGTGATGGTGAGGATGATGTTGTCTCCAGCATAGGCAGGAGATGGTCCGATCCGGAAAATGTGAGCCGGGACCACAATGTTGGTTTGGAAGTTCAGCTGGTAGTAGGTGATGCGCACTGGGGTGTTCTGGCAGTCCAGGTAATTAAAGCAGCTGATGCGTTCACACCTCCTAGGAAATGAGAAACGAAGCACCTTCAGTGTCCGTGGAACATCGGGCAAGAATATCTGTACCTCAGAGCATGGCAAAGTATCAAACCAGAGTCCCAAACCTCAGCATGCTGAACTACACCAGCTGCTTGTTCTGCTCTTCCACTGCTCAGAAAGCATTTGTAAATTATATAAAATGTGCTGCAGTGTAAGTAAAAGATCATGGATGTGGGGAGCTCTGCTGGGAAGCTCCACAGTGAAGAAAGAGCCAGAGTCATGCTGCAAGCAGCAAGGAGCTTGGAAGAGCAGTTGGTGGTTCATCACTGACAGCACAGGGCTGGGACAGTGCTTCAAGAAAATAAGAATAAAACCCCTTGAAAAGGTTGCTAACACATGGGGAATGGGAAACAAGCTCTTCAACTGGAAAAACTGCTCAATTCCATGAGGCAGGAAAAGTATATTTTAAGTCATAAGCAACTAAATATGAGTTCCCAAGGCACTGGCAGCCACTCAGGCAGGAAGTGGATTGGGAGATTTTGGGGCTCCTGAGCCTCAGCTGCCAGAGCTGGAAGCTGGGGGGTGTGCCATTCCCAGAACCCTGTGGCCTGGCAAGCTCAGTATCCTGCTCCCCTCCAACATTTCAACACTCCCTGAGGAACTGCAATCTGAATATTAAACAGGGAGCCCCAACCCCACTGTAAAAGTGGAGCACTGAGCAGCCTGGCAGCTACTGCCTGATAAAAGCAGCACACAAGATCTTACTTTTGAAAAACTAAATTATAAACAGAACCCTTCTAGAGCTGCAGCAGGAGAGCTGCAGGCTCTGATGCCTGCTGTTCGAGCAGCAGTTGGAGGGAAAACAGGGTCTCTGGGACTTGGAAGAAGGAAGGATAACCAGACAGAAACTCTGCATGGGGAAGGCCTATGTGCTTCATGTACCAAAGCAGCTTCTCAGAGCTCTGAGCACCTCCACCCACGCATACACCAAAGCACTAGGTAACAGCACAGGCAGTGGCCTGGCTGCTGGCACTGCTGCACAGCCCATACTCACATGTCAGACACTTTTCTGTAGTTGGAAGGGCACTCGAAGGACAGGCAGCGGAAGCTGCCCTGGATGTTGTAGCAAGTCTCTGCAGCTGAACAGTTATGGGTTCCTATTGCACACTCATCAATATCTAACAGAAAGAAACACAAGGAAAAGACATGCTAAGTTCAGAAATAAAAATTAATCACAGTGTATGGGCTGTGTTATGCTTGTAAGGCTCTGTGTGTGTGAGAAGCACAAGGAGTCTGTGGGTTTGGCTCTGAGAGCTGAGGGATCATCCTCACCACCCAGTCACTGTGTTACCTCTTCAGCTCCTGTGCCTGCAGGCCAGGACTGCAGAAAGCCCCCAGGAAACACCTGGGGTGGGAAGTGCATATCCAGGTGAGGTGTGTCAGGTTCATCTCCATGCTCAGACGCTTGCTTGTATTTGGAGGGACAGGGTAAACCACACTGATTCCAATTCTGCTAACATTCTTCTATGTTTAAGATGTCTTATATGGAAAATAATTTCCTTCCTTGACATTATCAGTTACTAATAGATGACAGAACCACTCAGCAGGGTGTGCAGTAAACAAGGGAGTCCACTCTTCCCTACAAGCAGCTTGTGACTCTTTCCATGCTGTTTGGCAGTTCTTCCCTGCCCAGGGGAGCATGGCCAGCTGCATCCACCCAGCATGTGGCCAGGGCTGGCCTTCTACTGCAGGGGAAGTGTTTTTCTTTACCTGTACTTTGGATCCACTGGCACACTCCTGTGAACCTAGTTGTCCTCATCCAAACACATCTGATGAACAGAGGGTTTAATTTTCAGTGAAGAATAAAGATGAGAAAGTCAAAAGTTCTCAAACCCCAAGATGTTCCTGTCCTGCCACTTCCCACTGCAATAAATACCAAACATGAACAGGCTTGGCTCAAACCAAGCATGAACATCTAGACAGAACTGCTGCGTAGTCATGTTCTCCCTGCTCCTGAGGTGTCAAGAGATGTGTGATAACTAGTATTATAAGGTAGGCTGAAAGGAAACAGAAATAAATAACTAGGTAGAAGTAGCCTAAGGCAGTGGAGCCCTGAACATCCTTGACCAGCCCACAGTTGGGTAAGCTTCCCACAGCTGTTCTGATGGAAGAGAGTTTTAAAATAAATTTCCTGAAAGTGATGGGCCCATTTTTACAGCTTCACAGGTCACTGGTACTCCCTCAACCACCACTGGTTCATGCTTAGAGCTTGCCTAGTTCATGCAAGGGATATCTAACCCAGCGCAGTGCTCCTACGCTGCTCAGTGTGTAAGCACGATGCACGTGTGAGCAGCACAACAGCTGGAGGAGCATCCAACTGGTTTCCAACAGCAGAGCACATGTGTGGACTTGTGTGTGGTGTGGGCACTGTGTGTGCAGGCCCTGGAGCATAAGGGTCAGGCCCTGATGAAAGGTGACCACTGCTGTAAATCACTCACACACTGCAGAACCTGTGTGAGTGCAGTGGCTCCTCCCTCATGTCCACAAATCCCAAGCAAACAAACATCTCCCATCACCCAGTCTGCAGAGGGGCCTTCCCCTTCCCAGAGCAAACACACTCTGGTGTGGATGAAGGGATGGAGGGACATGCTGTGTGTACCTACACATTGGCCATTCGCAGCCCGTTGTGACAAAAGCTGTCCCTCAGGAATAAACAGATCCTGTCAGGATATAACCAACCCATGCTAAAAGCCAACAGAACCTTCTCACTGACTTTGTGAGAGCTGAGGAAGCTGGGCTGTGTCAGGAGAAGAAATCTATGCAAGAAGATTGATCTGCATTAAAGCAAAGGGAAAATACAAAGCAAAGTGATCACCACTGTACTTCATGATCCAGGAGATGTGAGTTCCACCCGGCTATTGTGAAACACGGGAAATTAAGAACAACACTTCAGAACTAAACACACAGTTTTGAAAATTTGAGATAAATATAAATATCTTCCCATGAGATGTAATTACAGAAGTCAATAAAGAACATTTAAAGCTCAAAGACACTTTATGGCCCAGAGTGTAAACGTGGTTACCTAAATAACACATATGCACAAGCCTGAGCCATGGACCTTAAAACGCTGAAAACCAGATGCAGCAACAAGGATCCAGCTTGAGCAGAAAACATTGGCAAAGATCTGCAGTCACATTGTGTACTCCCAAATGTCTAGACAACGCACGGAGGCTTTAAAATGAAATAAATGCTAACAGACAAAGCATGTGGACTGTGTAGGGCTCTGCAGCTCTGCCAATTGTCACAGAGGAGAGAGACTCTTCGAGGGAAACCAGAACCTCCCACCCCCTCTGTTCTCCTGGGATAAGAACTCATCTCATACACTGAACTGGCTGGTTTAAAAGTCTTGCAAAGAAAAGTATACAATAGGAAGTAGGAGAGAATCAAAGTAAAGTAAATCCCTTGCTGATTCTCAGCAGTGCCCCTAGGTGAAAAGCAAATTTCTTCCATATTGCAGTGATTGCCATGAAAGCACTCCCTTCACCGCTTTGGCTGCGCTGCAAAATACCACAGGCAGTTTCTCCAAAAAAGATCCATATGTTGAGACACTATTCCATGAGATATAACTTGTCTGTTTGTAAAAAAAGGTACAAAGAATGTACCACCACTAACTTGTAAGAACTGCTCAGATGCTATCAGCCCTCCAGGATCTGAAGGGGCTCCAGGGAAGATGGAGAGGGAGTCTCTGTTAGGAACTGTGATGACATGACCTCTAAGCTCCATTCCAACCCTTTAATGCACTATGATACTATGATGAGCCACTGGAGCCAGATCTTTAGCTAGTAGAAACCAAGATCATCTTCTTGAGCTCAGTGCAACCAACAGTGTTACTCCAACCATGTTTTCAGACAGACATCAGTATCTAAGCCTGCCCAAACTTGTAACCACAAACCTGAGGGGCCCAAAAAAGCTCTAAGCTCCATTCCAACCCTTTAATGCACTATGATACTATGATGAGCCACTGGAGCCAGATCTTTAGCTAGTAGAAACCAAGATCATCTTCTTGAGCTCAGTGCAACCAACAGTGTTACTCCAACCATGTTTTCAGACAGACATCAGTATCTAAGCCTGCCCAAACTTGTAACCACAAACCTGAGGGGCCCAAAAAAGGGGCATGTACTCAGGAGCTACTTCCAGTGCCTGCCTAAACACCAGCTCAAGGGTTGCCACACATGCACTGAGTTTTGCCCTTTGATGAGCTCTGCCCTCCAGAGAGGGTGCCTGTAACCAGGTACTTGGAAAAGCTTTTCCAAGGGTTACTGTTTGGTCTACTCCATGCACTGGGAACCCTCTACACACAGGTGAGTGTGCAGGGAGAGTTCCACACCACACAAACAATGCCAGTGTGATCCATAGGTCTGGGTGGCAAAACCTTGTCCTCCACCTTCAACACCTGGAGCATGTTGGGTGCCTCCAGCTCGGCTCGGGAGAGCTGTGCTGACTGATTAACATCGTGACTCACACTATTAACTCTGCAACACGTTCTCAGCCTAGATCTCACTGTTGGCAGAGTTGGCAACTAACATGCCAACACTGAAAGTTAGCAGGAAAAAATCCAAACAAAGCCTGAGGAGGGTTCTAGCTGCAGTTTTCTAAAGGTGACTTTTACATTAGAACTTGAATGCACATGGATATCACAGCATCCAAACTCAAAAACATATATTTAAAATATTTTAAGAGGACTTTGTGATTTAATCTATTTCACTGCTCCAAAGTCAGGATTAAGTACACTTATGCTACTCATGATTTACTCAGTGCAAATTCACTGCCATTACCACTGAGAATTCAAACACAGGAGATGCATAACCAGAAGTTATGTGAAGGGTTCCTGAAAAACTAAGGGCAGGAAATGCCTGGCAGTTAGTGTAACCGAGTGCAGGAATGTGCACAGAGTGCATAAAGGTAATCAGATCTTTGAGCACCATCACAGCCAGTGTACCCTTTGGAAATGGAGGCTTAGTTCAGAACCAGACAGCTGTGCACCAGATGAAAACCACCAGACTCCCAGAAGACATTCTTGTGATCCTTGAAAAGGGGTGTGTGAGGGAGAATACATGTCATTTACACTAACATTTACTAATGCCAACAGCATTAAGCTTAGGTGACACTCTGCTGGATGGCCAAGTTCCCATTGCAGCTCTGACACTCTCCCAGTCTTCTGGGGTAGAAAACTGCAGCTCGTAACGAAGCCACAGATTTCCACATCTGGCACCTCTGAGCACACAGATCACTCAGTGCTGTGCCAAGGTGCACACACAGCTCCGTCAAGTAACCAAGTGCCCCAGCTGGAAGGATGAAGTGAGCTCCCTTGGGAATTCGTTTCAGCAATTGGCTCACATTGACAGCTGAGTTGCCCCAGCACTTCCTTCTAACACAGGGAAAAGCAGACACTGCAGATACCAATACTTGGCAACTTTGCCAAACACTGACGTTTTCACAGGGGCTAATGTAAAACATGGAGACTTGACTGAATAACCATAATGGCTTAGCTCAGTCCAGGGATTAAAGCTTCAGGATGGAATCCTTCCAGTCCCTAAACAACTCATTACCTCGACAGGTTCTGCCATTTGCTGCCATGGTGTATCCCTGCTCAGGACAAGCACACTGGTAGCTGCCAGGGACGTTCACGCAGCGGAAGGTGCACAGAATGCCTGCGCTCTGCGAGCACTCGTCGATGTCTGGGGAGAAAACACAGTGACACACGTATGAAACACAAAACAACAGAAACCTGGACAGGAAGGCTGCAGAACACAAGGAAATTCCCATCGGACACATTTTAATATGTTCCTAAACATGCACACAACGATGGAAGTCTGAGGTTGCTCTAAGACTGCTGATGGTGCTTTCTGGAATGCTGGACACAAGACTGTTCCCAAAAATACTGGTTGCAAGTAGTATGGACTCCCAGAAAAGAATCATGAGTCTAGTGCATGTCTGAGTGCAAAACTCACTCTGGTACCTCTGCAATTCATAGAATCACAGAATCACAGGCTGGTTTGGGTTGGAAGGGACCTTGAAACTTATCTACTGCCACCCCCAGCCATGGGCAGGGACACCTTGCACTAGATCAAGTTGCTCCAAACCCCATCCAATCTGGCCCTGAACACTGCCAGGGATGGGGAATGCATAATCTGGGCAACCTGTGCCAGTGCCTCACCTCCCTTATAGAAAAGAATTCTTCTAGGCTTTCTTGGGGGGCTTCCTTGTGCTAGGAAAAATGTGGGTTTCTTAGTTTCTTAGAGACTCTTCAATGTGTCAGCATTGGTAATTTCAAGAAAACAGGTTAAACCCTTCCTTTCTCCATTCTGCTCACTCTGCTCTGCATTTACTCACCAGAACCAGCAGCAAGAGTGAGGCTTCACTCAACCCTGGCCAAGCGGAGGCTTTAATCGATGCAATACAGGTAAATATATCTTCCCACCTAATTTTTTCAATCATAAGCTCTGGCCCCATGAAACAATAACCTTGCTGGTTTTATGGTCTACAGGTGTATTCCAGCTCCAGGTAGGAGGCATGAAAACAAACTCACTGTCCAACACCTGGAGTTACCTTTTGCAGCTCCTGTGGCAGGTAGAACTCAAAATCACCCTCAGACATCACCTGCTGCAGAGTCAGAGAGCACTTAGTGCTACAGAGAATACCCATATTTACCTTGACCTGGTGAAGCAGCAGCCTTACCTTTACATGAATGTCCATCTTCTGCCAGCTGGAAGCCTTGCCTGCAGTAGCACTGGTAGGAACCATAAACATTGGCACACTCCTGGCTGCAGGGACTGTTATCGCATTCGTTCACATCTGTGTCCAAAAACAAACCCACAGACATGGCCACAGTGGTTTAGAACAGTATCTTCCACCTACTCCTGTCCCTGAAAACAGCTACCTTCTGGTCACAGTGACTAAGGATGGACTAATTTGTCCTATTTTTTTCTGCTCCCTAGGCAGAATTCCAGAAAACCTGAGGGTGTCTGTTGCACCTGAATGTCATTTCTATATATGCCAGTGAAAGCACACACACATGCAGACATGTGTTTCAGACCTCGTAAGTTACATTGACTAAAAATATGCAATCATTGCCTTTAAAAATAATGGAGAACTCCAAAAATTTCCATACAATTCAAAGTAATTTTTTTGTAAGTTTTGTCACTACCAAGTTTCATCTTTATCAAAATTTGAATGAAGAGTCTCCTATTCTAACTTTGTTCTCTCCTTTTCTCTCATCTGAAAGGAAAGCAAAATGTATGTGAGGGAAGGGAAGAAAGAGGAGAAACTTGTCAACACTCATCTGACAATTCCAGTGTTCAACTATCTGCAGGTTTGAGCACACATAAGGTTTACTGTTTTTATAGTTCACCTCAACTCCTCTAAAGTCCCTTAATTTCCACTGCAATTTCTTCTTCATGGAAACAAACGTGTGGTACCTTCACAGTGCTTCCCATCGTAAGACAAGCGGAAACCAGAAGAACAAGTGCAGTGGTAGGAGCCAGGGGTGTTCTCACAGGTGTGCTGGCACAGGCGTCCGGGGTAATTCCAGCACTCATTTATATCTGCCAGCACAACAAGCAAATCCACAATCAACTGAGGAACACAAGCATCAAACAAGATGCAGGAGGGTACTTTAGAAAGTGTCAGAGATTGATCTGTAGAGGGTGAAATGCTGCACCCTCAGGTTTGATGCTATCTGACTCTGTACTCTAATTGGTGTACAGTAGGGACAAAATACAAAGTGCTGCATCATGGCTCTGAGGAACAAAGTGGGGAAATCTTCAGCCAGATAAATTTCTACAGCAGTAGAAGCACAACCCGTAGGGAAGTACTTTACAGATGACTTTAACTGATAACCTGCAGTTAAACCAAGCCAAGGGCACCTGGTCTGAAATCCCAAAGCCCTGAATGGCCACCCGTGCTGCATAGCACCAGCTTTGGAGGTGATTCCATCATCTCCTGAGGCACTGCATTGCAGAACTAATAACTGCACACTGCAATGGTGCTAAACACTGCCTCGAGGTCCAAGGCTCAATCAATCAGTCGTTTCATCTCCCCTGCAGTTAAACCAAGCCAAGGGCACCTGGTCTGAAATCCCAAAGCCCTGAATGGCCACCCGTGCTGCATAGCACCAGCTTTGGAGGTGATTCCATCATCTCCTGAGGCACTGCATTGCAGAACTAATAACTGCACACTGCAATGGTGCTAAACACTGCCTCGAGGTCCAAGGCTCAATCAATCAGTCGTTTCATCTCCCCCTGTGCCTCACAATGCAGCTCCTTGAAGGCATCGTACTGATATCCCATCTTGCAGTCACAGCGATAGGACCCGGGAAGATTATGACAGATCTGCCCTTCACCACACCGGTGTACACCAGTCTGACATTCATCCACATCTGCAGAGAGAGCAATTGGCTTAAACACAGCATGCTTAAAATCAGTGTTTATTAAGAGAAAAAAGAATTAATTAAGTAACAGGAATAGAAACTGTTAGGGCTCCCCCTGGACAGAAATACAATTAGCTTTTCCCACCCTGCTCTTCTCAGAGCCAGCTGTGTCTATAAGTCCAGCTCCTGAAAAGCAGCACCTTATCTTCAAAAGGAAAATGGTGCCTGGAACTGCAATGGAGCTCTCCCAGTATATTCTGCATTTCAATGTAAACACACATTGATTCTGATCAAACCATGACATTTGAACACCCCATTCTGATGTGCTGCCATTCCATGAGTCACACTAAGCGATTTAAAGCAAAACAAGAAGCAGCCAGAAATTCTGTTCATCAATTAAAGCAATTGCTATTTTCATCTCCAGTTGCCCTTTCAGTCTCACTCCTGCTGTCTACCTTTTGCTCTTTCCCAATGTTGATCTTTTCTCTTTTCCCAATCAACTCCCATTTTGATATTCCTCATGGCCTCTCATCCAAAATCCAATACCAACAAATTAGTTGCTTCTCCACTCACATCATCACTTCCAATCTCACTTAAACACTTAAACACTCTCGGATGAAGATGAAAGGTTCAATACACACTGATTTACAAGACTTGCCACATGACTAAATAGCTCATCAGTGTCTAACAAATCCCTCTTGCCACCTGTGACAAGAAGCATCAAAAAGTCTGATTAACCCTCAGAATTATGTATTTCCGCACATATTCTGAGTTCTGCCATTTCCTAAGCCACCAGATCCCACTTCTTCTTCCTATTATTCACATCTTCAACTGCTTTTACAACGCAAATCCCTGTTCATGTAATATTAAATAGGACGGAAGTCTTAGGCTGGAGGTTCTCCATACTGTCCTATTTGAAGTAATAAGTTTGAGCTCTAAATACTTTCAAAGGGTTCCTGGGCAGTTCTCCATCAAACAATAGCCTTGAAGAGTGCTCTGCGAAGCAATCACTTGCTGAGGAAATGACAGGGAAGTGAGAGCAGAAACTTGGATTTGGGAAACTGGAGATTGTACCAACCCTGATGAGAGGCACTAAGAAATACTTGGTTCAGTATTACAGCACAGAGTCCCACCAACACAGTACCTCTGGCACTGGGTCAGGATGGCAGGGAATGCCCCTCACCAGGCAAGGAACTCCTGACAGGCTCGGAGGTTTCTGCTAAACACTGTCTCCTCGTTTTCTTTTAAGACCAGAGGTAGCACCAAAACAAGGAAGTCTCTAATGCAGACACAAAATTGTGAAGCAGCAGCTTTATTCATAATGAATTTGTGCGTGCAACCATTTCATTAGTTTGTCCCCAGTTATATATTCCATTGCCTTCACTTTAATTAGCTCTAGGGCATTACCCCATCAAGAGTGTGCCATCTCTCATAGTCCTTACAGCAGCTCTCAGCTCAATCTAAGAGATAGTTTTTAATACTCATTTAGTAAATCAGAAAATCTGAACATTTTAAAGACAGATGAATCCTCTAAACAGAGATGACCCTACAAGTGTTGTTCTGCTGGAGAAACATGTGCAGATGATGTTTTTACTACTGTGAATAAATCTGAATCAGGAATCTAATTAGCTATTGTAATGCCTCAAAGAATCTAGTCTTTATCACAGAGAGGGGAAATTAGGACCATATGCTTTTCTTTTTCTTCCCTGTGCTCTCTGCCTACTTTAAAAAAGCCATTCCAAAAAGATTCCAAAAGATACAGACCAGCAGAAGGGACAGAGTGCACACCGCAAAGACAGAGAAATCACCTACTACCATTTAACATTTGGTTTCCCATAATCAGGTTTTATACCTGCTCCTTAACAGCACTGTCAGTCATGTAAAGCAGAGACAAATGCCATCAGTAATCACAATGCATTGTTATCTCATCGTGCTCTAAAGCTCTAACTGAGGTCTGAATAATGGCAACTTCCTCCTCTGTCACATAGTTACACCTAGTCACTCTGTATTAGGAACATCTCTGGAGCAAAGGGGGATTCTTTCTATACCATCAGTTTGAAACTTAGGAACCTAATTTGTCCTAGTTGTTACAGAATCACAGGATCATTAAGGTTGGAAAAGACCTATAAGATCACCAAGTCCAACTGTCAACCAGCACCACCACCACTAAACCATGTCCCCAAGTGCCATATTCACATGTTTTTTGAACACTTCCAGAACTGGTGATTCCATCATTGCCGTGGGCAGGCTGCCCTCGTTAGCAAGGCATGCAAAGTGAAGGCTGTTAGTACTGCAGCTGTTCTGAGCTGCTCAGGGCTGACTGCTGCCTTGTGAAAAAAATAGCATCCATGGAGATACTGGCATGGTGGTCACCCTAAGCACAATTTCAGGATCACCACACTTCAGGTGGTGTAAGCATACCTAGCCCAGTTGACTTGGCAGAAAAAGGGCTGAACAAAAGTAGCTGAAGAACTGTATCTTCACTGCAGCTGAGACAGACAGGATTTTCAGACCTTCACTTTAGAATCCTAGAATCATCAGGTTGGAGGAGCCCTCTGAGATCATCGAGTCCAAGCATCAACCTGCCACTGCTGTAACCCCTAAACCATATCCTCCAGCACCAGAACCAGACACCTTTTATCACTTCCAGGGATGGTGACTCCACCACCTCCCTGGGCAATATCCCAGTGCCTGAACACCCTGAGACGAAAAACATTTTTCCTAACATCTAATCTGAATCTCCTCTGTCTCAGCTTGTGACCATTCCCTCTAGTCCTCTCCCTGCAGGCATGGCTTTGTAAGAACTGTAAGATTTCAGGCTGTATATAACTGAGACTGCACTGCTTTGCCTGGATTTACAAAACTGTATTAGGAAGCTTTCTCAACTGCCTCAGCTGCACACATAAATCATTCCCATCTTCTGCTGCTTCTAAATCTTCCCCACCTTCTCACTGGACATTGTCTGGACAGTCCTGGGGGAAAAACAATGAGGGGATATAGAGCAAAAAGGTGAATACAGAAATCTCTGCGGAAATGGGGTTCAGCTATACCACTGGTTTTCACAGCAAGTTGCTAGTCATGACAAATGAATAGCTACCAACATGTCTTCCAGCTCCCTGCAGCATCACCAAGCATCTTTTGTTTATTTAGCATCCTTCCTTTTATTCAAAGGGAAGATAAGTAGAAATCATTGGGATATCATCACTAACCCAGCTGCTGATTTGTCTTTTTTTTTTTCTGTTTCCCCTACTGTCATTTTATGATTTCCTACCTCATGTAACAGCACATGGAATCAGAGAACACACAGCCTTGGGCACCAAGGACTGAGCTTTCCCTTCCTTATGCCTCATGTGCTCATTTGCAGAACAAATGCTAATAACAGACAAAAATCTGCTATTCTGAGTCAGTAATTCCCTAAACACATAGGAACAAATACAAATCAGGATCCAGCTGTGTGCCAGCCTGGATGAATATTTCAACATTCTTTTCACAAAGAAAATATGAATTTATCCTAAACATGCCCACAAGTGGATGTGATGGGGAACACCATGCTTAGCCCTACAAAGAACATCCACTTGGTTCTACTCTTGTGAGCCCACAAACTCAGTGTTTCCTGTTTGCTGCATCCCATGGCTGCAGATCACATCACTGACAGTGAGATACTATAAAAGATAGCAAGAGATCATGGTTCTGACTGACAGCATGAGTTTAAAAAGCAGCTAAATCACATTCACTCCAAAGTGGAAGACAGGGATTCCCATCTGCAGTCAAAGCCAATGCTACCTAGCTCCAGGAAGAACTCCATGGAGCAATCACACATCAGTCCAGCACACTGCAGAGCAAACAAATCCCCGAGCTGCTGGGACTGCAAATGCATGCAGCAAATTCCCATTCCTTAGACACATGTAGGAATCTGGAGGTAACTCAGAAACTCTTTTTAGAAGCAAAATACACTTTTTGCTCTGAGGGCACCTGGCCAGCCCCCGAGCCTGCCCTTACCGACACAGCGGGTTCCCTCCTCGTTGGAGTGGTAGCCTCTGCTGCAGGTCAGCATGTTCCTCTGGCAGGTGTAAGACCCTACAGTATTGATGCAGTTGAATCCTGGTTTACATGGCTCAGGGAGAGATGTGCATTCATTAATATCTGGTGAAGAAAATGAATTAGAATCAAGAGAAATGCTGCTTTTTAACCTTTCTGGTCTGTTTTCTTTCAGCTACAAAGGTAAGGCTGATGAAGGTCTGCTGTGAGAAGACTTTCAAATTCACCATGCAAGCATGAATATCTTTAAAAGGACAGCAATGTTGAACTTAAATTCACAGCAAGGTTTGAGGAAAATGACATATACAAGGGGTCAATATATACCTCTTGAACAGGCTAAAAGGAGCAGGGGTTGGCCAGTGCTGCTGCACATGTTACAAACACATTCTAGTCACACTTACCAACACAGTTTCCCTCAGGGTCTTGCAGGAATCCATCCATACAGCGTTGCTTAGACTCACAGTAGAATGACCCTTCTGTATTCTGACAAACAAAGTTTACTTTGCAACTGTGAGTTCCTCTCTCACATTCGTCGATATCTGTTAATCACATCAAAACATCAAACTGGCATTAGTTAAGCTCTAACTTTCAGTAATCTTCATGACTAGTTAACTTTCAGAAAGGAAATGATGAAACATTATTTAAACCAGACACCCAAGGTTGCCAATGGGAAGGCTGAGGTTTAGGTGTGTTTGCTCTTGGACATTCACTTCAGCACAGGCTTCAGGATTTGTCAGGTCCTGCAGCAAATATGATTCAGGTCCCCACAGCCACATTCACAGCATCTCTTGTAACTCACAAATACTGAAACATTGCCAGTTTTAAAATCCTAAAGACACACATTAAAGCTAGGAATAAGCTGCACAAGATAAAACATGTACCACACTCGTTCATAAGCAAAATGGTCTCTTATTCCTTATACATGTCAGGAATTCCAGGAAGAAACCTGCCTCCCTGGATTTATACTAATAGGGCACCTTATTTGAATAGGGCTGGGAGCTCACTGTGTACCCTGCCACGTGTGTGTATATATACATGTACTTACATACACAGAAAAATACTTATCCATCTATGAAAACGATGCTGAAAAAAATCTGAATGAGAAGTAATAATAGTAGCAACAAATTTTGCTTTTGTTTCTTAGTCTGCAGCCAGAGCTTCACACAGCTTTCTCATTTTTTATTCTTTATATCAAATTATTTCTCAAATGGTCACCAACTCTGCTTGCTTTCTAGAGACATTGAAAGCAATTCCTTCAAGTTTCAAACTTATAAATTTACACCCAGCTGCTCTGTGTGAGTAACTGTGGGGATCAGCTGGTGTAGTGGCATTGCTTCCACTTTCCAGTTGAAGTAACCCCACCTTGGGGTGGATTTGGTTTGAAATTCAGTTCCTGGGAATATTTTCAAATGCTGCTTTAATGTATCCTGGTTCCAAATTAATAGCTTGACTGGAAGATAAAGATAAATGGAGGGAAGTCCACGATGGAGGAGTCCCCACTCCTCCAGGCAGACAAGGGGAGAACTGCTGGCACATCTCTTTCTACTCCAGCTCCTCAGTTAAATTCTAAGGTCACAAGGGAACATCACCAGTGTCCCACAAGGTATTATGTTAATAAATTTGCCTTCCATAGTTACAGAGTGAAACAAAGAAAAATGTGGAATTGAGTATTTCATAAACCTCTGCAAATTCAATAGTTACATGCAAAGGATTTTACACAGGATTGTAATGAACTTTTGGTCTTTCTTACAAGTCACTAATTTACAGGCTACTTTAAAACAATCTGTAACTTTTACAATCCTCTATAATCTAACTTTAAGACTAGAAAGTAAATTAGATCAGTAATAAATGTTAGAAATGCTCTAGAGTCAGACAACAGAACCAGACATTCACAAACAGCCTCTTTAAGTACACGAAGCTTCACTTATGAGCTGTATATAGAGTGAGATTCCTGATCATTTCTATTTTATAGCCTTATGTTCTATACCAAAGGCTAAGCTCTTTCCTTAGGCATCTCTTAACTCCAGCTGTCAGGAAACTGTGTAAAAAATGTAGGAGTAAATAACAGTGACTTTTGCCCTGGAAGGCAGGGCACATGTGGCTCTTGCACACTCCTGTGCTGCACAGCAACTACTGCTGTGCTGCAAGCACTGATGTTCCCTCCTCCATTAGACATCTATAGAGAACAAGAAGGGGGAGATGAAGAATAACTTCTTAACCCCATGACCATTCCAAACGTAAATAAATGCAGACAGGCCTCCTAAACACAGGAAGGACCAGGCTGTCAGCCCCATGATCCATTCAGGCTGTGATTCAGTGTTCAACAGCAAACAGCATCAGCCCCTTCAGAGAACAGTGAGCTCAGCAGAGGAGCTAAGGGGAAATTCCTGCAGCAGGGAGATCTCTCTCTCACACCTTAATAACAGGGCAAATCCTAATCCATAAGGCTTCATTCATTTTCTAAATAATTTATAGTTATCCTTGGAAACTATTTCAAGTAAGTGAATGTCCAGGAGGACCAAAACCCAACATTTCCTCGGTGCCTTTTTTAGTTACAACCCTGATATCACAGACCAGAAACAAGTAAATGCTTAGCAATCCATTTCCTTTCCTTTTTGTAACAGTAATTGCATCAGCTGCAAAACAATTGTCTTACCAACACACTCTCCATCCTTAAGCTCATAGCCTGGCTGACAGCTCAGTTCCTGGAGACACTGGAACGATCCCATGGTGTTGACACAGTGCTCTCTCCGCTGGCAGGTGTGCCTCTCTGTTACACACTCATTAATGTCTACAAGAAAGAGCTAAACAATTCAGTGCCACATATTTATCAAATGATCTGCCCCTTCCTGCTCTTTTGGAAGGAGTCAAAAGCTCAAGTGAAACCATTTTGTCCAAGAGATAGTCAATATAGGCTTCACTACAGTGCTCTGATGAAAGCTATTTCATTCCAGGGTCTTTAGTTAGCACAGAGTAACTCCAGAGACACAAGTCACAGGGAGATTTCCTACTCCTCCCCTCTTCCCAGATGTGCAGTGGATGGTGCAGGCATTGAGGACAGGGATGGACAGAACTGATTAAATGCAGGGTGGGCAGAGGATTGATGATCAGCCGGTGGGTTACTGGATGGGAACCTCCTGGACAAGTGAATGAGAAAGTGATTAATGCGTATTGCTTGTCACCAGGTTTTCACAGCTCAGGCTATTTATCAGTCCTGCTGCTTCAGGCCAGCCAGCCAAGAGCTGCTGGGATGGAACTGCTGCAAGAGATGGGTACTGAAACTGCTTGCCCTGCTGAGGTGGAGTCATCCAAATACCTATTTCCTAAGTAATGCCTCATTAGAACTGGATAGGCAAGAACACACGGCGAGATGAACCCTGAAGGCTCAATCAAGTTTGTAAATTTATATTTCAGTCTTTCAAGAGATCTGATTTCGGCAGGTGGAGCAGTGGAAAAGTTCTCTTTAAAAAAAGTCACTTAAATACAAGATTGCAGATTGTAGGACAATCAGGAAAGGAATATGAAACACCTTTAAAATGGTATGTTTTGATAGGATTGGACGAAATCATCTGAAATTCAGGTTTGCTCATGTTAATTATGGAAGTTAGGAACGACATGATGAGCAAATACTTCGAAGCAACAAAGAGGGGTAGAGACTGGAAAGAGACACTTTCTTGCCAATCTCCACAAAATCTCACATGTTCACAGTTCTATACAAAGCTGAGAAGTACTTCTAGAGCTAACAAAAGCCAAATGTGACAGAGCCATTACCAATCATCTGGCTGCTCTGCACATAAAGCTGTTTTCATACAGCACAATAAAGCAAGTATTGTTTAAATCAGATTTTCATTTTGGCTGTAGAACCTCATTCTCAGATAAGTACATCAGATATATGACTTCCCCTGCAGAGCATGAAAACAGTAAGATCCATTGTAAAGGCTTTTTGTCTTAGAAAACGAGTCAGGTTATTTTCTATCAAAGAGATGAAGAGGAGTACCAAGAAATTTCAGTTCGTGATGGACTTAGCTAACTGGTGATGTGCACTGAGTTTCATAAGACCAGTACATTAACTTGGTGCCATTTTACTTCTCATTTATTTTTGTCAGTGCTATTCTTCACATGCTGTGTACTTGCTTTCCAAAGCAAGATTAACCCACAGCAAGGGCCCTACCACCACCTGGACCTCTTTCTGCCTGTCCCACACAAGGTTTGAGTTCTCCCACTGAGTGCCAGGTACTTGCCTACCCCAAAGTTTTTCCAAGGTTACGTCCTCCTAATGCTTGTGCAGTTTCACAGTTTCTATTCATTAGAATGAAGAGTAAACCCCAATATTCTCCTAAGCAATCCTGGGGAGATCACATGCTGGGAGATGCATACAAGGTGCTGTGGTAGACCTCTCCCACCTAACTAGACTTAGTTCTTTAATGATTTTGCTATTTTTTTAATTTCAGAGAAAACAGTTGTGGAAAGCCACCAAACAGCACCCAAACCAGTGCAAGACTGGCTACACCACAGATCTGAGACAATCTGATCTTGCAACCACAAAAAGGTCTGTCATACAAACAAACAGGCAGCATTACACCACATCATATAAACTAAGTCAGTCCAGCACAACGTGAAAAGAGAAAGCAAGTTTGTCTGAAATGCAACTCAAAGAAGGTAGGAATTCCACTTGATTAGCAGGTGGGATACTAAGTAATTAATAGGCAAAAAGAAGGTTTGATTTCACAGAGAAAAAATCTAAATCTAATATAATTTCATGTGTTATCTAAGTTTTTTTGATTCAATTTTCAAATTTCTGAGTACTTGAGAAAATCTGTAGAACTGGCTGGAATGCATACATTAAAATGATGAAACTGGCAGATGACACTGCAGAATTTTTGCTTCCAATGGCATTTTTGTGCACGAGTGATATCACTGATCAAGCCTAATGACTGTGACCTGGGCTGAGTCGCAAGACAAACTCTGAGCCATGAGCATGCAAAGCTCTGCTCTGCCCTGCCCAGTGTCAGGGCATGGGTCTCCATCTCTGACATCAGGCCAGCTGCCAGCCTACTGCACTTCCCTCTTTGGTTTGTTAAACAAACATGCCTTTTTAGTTCATTTTTCTGAACAACTTCCCAAATGCTCCATAAAATCCAGAGTGCCCATAACCTGTCTCTCTTCAGTCCTGGAAACCAACTCAACAAGTCAGCAAGATGTTTGACAGAGCACTAGGAAAAATAGGAGTCATGTTTTCAGTTTGAAACACAGTTAATTCCAACACTGGACCAGCTGTAGTATTCATCCAACCCAATTAAGACTGTGAAGTAGGGCGAGATGATATTTATTTTTTAAAAAAAACAGGAATAAGAGGAAAAATAACTTTGTACTACATTAAAAACAATTCACACAGTTAATTTGTGAGAAATCTCCTTGGTCTGTGTGTATGGCAGCAACATTTCTCACTTTCTGTCAGCAACAACCAAAATGAAATGTAACCCTGTAATACGTCATTGTTCCCCTGGAACTGTTGATGAATACAGCAACATACACATGGTCCCTGGGCACATCTGTGGCCTCCAAGAAGGTGCCATTTTTGCAGAGGAATATCAACATTTACCTAGTAATATTTTTCTCAACACACTGACATCGAAAATTGACTTTGATGCACGTTCTACACAAATGTGAAATGCAGACTCTCTTTGTGCTGCATCTGCAGTTTCTCATCACTCTTTTCAGATTGCTCAAGCTCTACTTGTTTTATGGAATACATCTGTGTAATTCAGGCACATTGCTGCTTTGCAGCCACCACCCATCCTGTGCTCACACACAGTCCCCATGGTGCAGGGATAAAGGGACCACTTACTGCTCCCGCTGTCAGGAGGGAAACTGAGATGGGAGTAGCAAAGAAAGGAGCAAAGTAGTGGTAATGACTTTGCCTGAAAGTCACCAGGAAAAGCAATCCCCACTAAGGACATCCAATCTGGCTCTTATCTCTAGAGAACATGGAGCTTTCCAGCCTAAAGACACTCTAATATCTGCTCACAGTGACACAAAGGTGTTGTGTGCCAGCTATTTAAACAGCTGGTGACTCCTCAGTGTGCATGGTTGGCTTACAGGAATGCTGGATAACTGCTTTTGAATGCACCTGGAATTATAATCTTCCACTGTTTGACTAAAGGAAATTCAACAGATAAAAGGTTATCAGCTGTTTTGTAGCTGAGCAAAGACTGTTCCTCTTGTCCCTAAAATACACAAGGAGTAGCATCATTTAATCAACAAGAATTTGCAAACAAATTACCAAAAGTTTCCTTGTGGTGTCTGAGAGAGCTCAAGGTGGAGCACAAAGCAGTTAGGCTGGAAAAGAATACCTTTGGAGAATGGGGCTGCAATGAGGCAGGGAACAAAACAGAAACCAAAGTATGCTTGTGGCTTCCCCCTTGGACTAGAAAAGTAGGAAAAAATGTTAAATACAGCAAATGTTCTCCTGGCACCACACACGGAGCAGAGCTGGATAGGAGCAGGGAGCACACAGGGGATATATATCCAAAAAAAAAGGAAGAGAAATCTCAAAGTTTTCTAGATTATTTACAAGTATACCTGTAAAAACTGACTTGCATTAGAGGAACACAGAGGTTTGGTATCTAGTGAAGGAAAAGAGGGTCTTTTAGCTTCATAAATGAGAGTTGTGGCTTTCATTTCATTAGTAGTGACTGAGGTTTATCTTGTATCAGTCATGATAAAACTCTGTTATAATGTCATGGGGTAGAGGAGGAAAGTGAATAAAAGGAAGCACTTGGCATCTGCCATAGCAGCTTCTGCCAAAGTTGCAGACACACATGCATTAGTCTAGTTTCAAAATGCCCCTGTGAGATGTGAAAAAGGACAGATCAATCCTTCCCGCACAGGCCAGGGGAAACATCAGGGGCTGAAGTGGCAAGACTCAGAAGCAGAACACAGGGAGGGGCAGTTCCTGCAGCTGCTCACCTGCCAGACCTCATGCTGAGGAGTGTGGTGCCTGCAGCAGGCTCTGAGAGCCAGGGAGCACACACACCATGCTGCCTGGGGGCACCTCCACCACCATCCTCCAGCTCACAGTCTCATACTGTCCCTGCAAATGTCTCCTTTCTTCCAGTGCTGTTCTCTCAGCCACTTCATTTAAACTAAATCATTTCATTAGAGTTCTATGATTATCAGTATCTCTGATTTAAAGATAAATATTAATAATAACAAATTTTAAAAATCCAATTTTGACAATTTCAGGAAAACCCAGAAGATGATAAATCACATTTCTTCTCTAGACTCTGACACTGCAGGAGTGTTCCTGCTTGTGCCCACATGCCACATGAGGCTCATTAATAAGTTGAGATCATAGAGCTTTAAAGACAGGAACAAAACCAAAGCTGTGGTGGTCAGAAAAACAATGTTATAAACACAGGGAAGAGGACAGGGGTGGAAGAAGGCACATGCATTCCACATGACATTATAGCCACAGGCACTGCTGCTTTCACGAACGACGGGAGGTGCCCAGGTACTCCATTTTTCCAGGCAGCACTGCTGCAGCTCAGGTGTCTCCTACAGCAGCCCCTAGAAAAGCACCCCAAAAAGAAACTATTTCATAAGCTCAGGCCTTGGCTATGGGAAACAAATTAAATCCTCGCAAACACACTTGCAAAAATGGATTGGTTTCCTAAATGAACTCAAACAGCAGGGATGATACAGCAGAATTATGACGCATCTTTGACTTTTACACAAAGAAATTTTGTGCCAGAATCAACAAAGGCCTAGTGTGAGATTTAGAATCCCATCCCTTTGGAAGGCATCTCTTCCACTGCCCAGACTCATGCAGATTCCTCCAGCTGTGCTTCTGAAGTTTTGTTGTTCGGTGGTGTCTGGGAGCTTGGCAGTACTGATACTTGTCCAGAGAGATCAACTGCTCTGTTTTCTCAGTTCAGCTTAGCAGCCATCAGTCCTGCTGTGGTCATCACACCTATAGACTCCTATGACTTCTGCACAGTTATTTGTATCCTGAGAATGGTTTGCTAGGGTAAAAGCCAAATAGCACACAACTCATGAGGTGAAGTGGCTGAGCAAATGGTGCACATGTGTTTTTACTCACGCCTATTGAAATGTCATATGCAAAGATGGCCAGAGAGCCTTTCAGCACGATGGTTTGAATGCAGAGCATGAAGAGTTATGATGTTGTGGTGAACGGCTTATACCTCTCGTCTTACCAACACATTTCCTATGCCTGTTGAGTATAAAGCCCTCTGCACAGATCACACTGTGGTTGACACAGGAGAATGATCCCAGTGTGTTCACACATAACTGGCGGCTGGAACACGCGTGAGCACCTGTGAGGCACTCATCCAAGTCTACAGCACATGTGGCAGCCAAAAGGGAAAAACAGAATTCTATTAGAACAATTGCTGAAATGAAGAAACGTCGCGCTGGAGATGTCGAAATGAAGTGCGCTGGAGCTTCCCCATCAGCACCATGCTGTAATACATGCAGTGTTATGCTGAAAATAGGGCTGGAATAAAGAATAAACCCTCAGAGATCATCCAGCCCTTGCTCACATCCCTACAGTTGTGGCATTCCAGAAAGAAACACCCCTAAAAACAGGCAGACATCACACAGGGACAGCTCACACTCTCGGAAGGGAACCTGTTCCAGTGCACCAACACCCTCACCATCAAACCCTTCCTTTAATATAGATTATAAATGTCCCTTGCTACAATTTAAACTCACTGCTTCCACTGACATTTATAAATTTTTTCATTTCCTGTAGGAAAACGATTGCCTTGAAGTGCCCCTTTTGATTCTCACGTTAATTAATCAAATTAGCTTCCACCACACTTGAGTAAGCAGTGCACTGTGAATATTTCATCTGGAGATATTAAAATCCCATTTTCTTCACAGACTATCTGGAATTTCATGAAAATGATTTGTTATTCAATAAGATCTGAGATTAAGAGGGATGCAGATCATTTGTGAGCAATCCTGAGCATTGGAAGCTTTTACTTGCATTTCACTGTTATTGCTCCCATACTTAGGGATTTATCATGGAGGTATGTCACAGGGCACTGCTGCTGACCCCCAGATCTTCCCCAGGCAAACATAGCCTTTGTCACTACTCAGAGATGTCCATTTAAAACTGATCTAATGTGAATAGTCATGATGCAGCTTTGGAATTCACTGCTCACTGCTGTGCAGGCCTGAGCTCCAGCACCAAGGGGAACACCTGGAGCTGGACAGGCTGCTGTGGCATATCCTTCCTGGCTGTGAAGGTTTTCAAGGCAAGAGGAAATAAACCCCAAACAAAACAGATGTGGCTCTGAGGGCTTCCTCAGGACAGCAAACATGCCCATGTCCTGCTCACTGCTCCCACTCTCAAGACAAAAAGCTGTGTGTCCATAGCTGTGCAGACAGACCCTGGGGAGGAAGCATAAAGGAAAGAGAAACCAAGAGGGCTGAAAAAAAAAAAAAAAGCCTGGAATGTCAGAGGAAAAGAGTACTAATCCAGGCTTGCCTTCACCTGAAGTCCCCAGGTAACAGCCAGACTGTGCTTCAGGAGTTATCTGTGGAGCAAATCTAGGATTCCTTCTGCCAAATGGTCTCTGTAATGCCATTGCAATTCAAAATACTGAAAATAAGGAACCCCTAGAGAAACCCCCAGGGGGTATAAGAAAGACAATCGTTTAACCATGTCTCTATGGTGAGCCCAAACCACTTACCTTCACAGGAAAACCCATCAGCCATGAGTGTATACCCAGCCAGACAGGAGCACACAGCATCTCCTTCCACAATATTGCAGAGGTGTTTGCAGGGGCCGTTGTCTGCACAAAGCAAAATTGCACAGTACAGCATGGATCAGCTGCAGTCACACACCCCCAGGGCAGCCAAACACAGTCTCAGTTCAGGCCATGCAAGCAATCTGTCCAGGCAGCCCTAATCACTGCTTACAACCCTCCTACTGTGCACAAACACACCTGTTCCACTCCTACCTGCACTGCTCCCATTAAGCTGCACAGCTGCACTGCTTACCTCAGACTAAACAGCGGGTGGGTAATGACCCTGAAATCAGAGTGTAGCCTCAAAGGACTTCCTCAGGTTTCCCCTGACAATTCCCCAGCCTTGTGCCAGAGGTAACAAATCAAGGATGTATGCTAAACCCAGACTGGTGAAGGGATAAGTGGAATTTTATTCCATCTCTAAACATTCCTTACTCTTCTGCATCTGCAGTTCACACCTCCAACATACCTTTACACTTATCCTGTTCTTCCTGTAAGGACACAACGAGAATGGGCTGAGAGGGAGAGGATACTGGAGGGATGGTGGCTTCAGCTTTCAGCCTTGTCACCTGTTCTCTGTCAGGATCTGTAGGGCAAGAGAGGCAGAGAGGATCAGGGGCAGCATCATCCCCAGACACCCCATGACAAGGGGTTCAGTCTCATTTATCCCACTCCATCATGGTTTGTAGGAGGAAACAAACATGGAGACAGACTGGGGAGCCTGGCTTGAAATAACTCATACGGTAAAATATTGCAATACCTGAATAAACCAGAAAGTGTTAATTTCATTTTTTTTAAAAGTCTGCTGTATTGTAAATACAGTGGCTGTCTCATTTGGTGTTAGATGGGAAAAAAATCCGAACCCAAAACAAGCCTTTGACCTTATTCTGTCCATCCTGTTTCACAGAGCTGAACAGCAGACACTTACCTTTACAAGCACAGGATACTCTGGAACGACTTTTATACAGCCAAGTGGAAAACGTGACAGCTGCTGTCTGTCATTAAGATTTTCAACAGACAGTAATGTTAAAGGTATCAGAATAGTTCAAAGAGCTCTGTTACATCAATAAGAGCAATCCAGTTTATCAATATCATCAAAACAGAAGCCTATATCCATAAGGCTGAATTCTTCCTTAAGAGGGATGTGTCCTGTTCCCACTGATCTGAGTTCAAGTGTCACCTGGAGCACAGTGTGAGCCACCAAACAATGACCACATTAAATGACCAAGGGTGACTGCAATGCAGGTTCGGGGTATGGGAGAAGTGATTTCAAAAAGTAAAGCCATCACAGACATACAATGGGCTACAGCACAGACACAACCAAGAGTACCTGCTTATGACATGGCCCCAGAAATGCCAGAGATGTACATGCACACACACAGGAGTGAGAATTATAAGGCTCCTGTGCCACACTGCCAGGTGGAGCACAAGGTTTAGCCCAGCACGGCCAGTGAGGTGTCCTGCCCCCTCCCTCAGCCAGCCCTTAATTCCACACAGGAATGACAGACCCAACCCTGCTCCCCTCACTCCTCCCGTGCACCTCATGCGTCCCACGTGCCACGTCACAATCCTCCACCTCAGCTGAACTCTGCAAACCTCTCTACAGCCGTAAGCACTCCAGTTCTGCAGTCTGGAACAACACTCACTACCCAGACACGAGATGTTTTCACCCAAATCTGCGCTTCAGCAGAGTTAGTGGTGGGAGAAGCAAAGCAAAGCAAAACAAAACAAAAACACACATATGCTCCAGGTGAACAAACAAGCCAAATTCTGCAGTACTAAAATAAGAACCATTTTCTTTGCCTCTTTTTGGATCAGGTTCCTTCCCCAGGATTGAATATAAACAACAGAGCAGACAGCTGCCCCAGAAACAGTCAAGTACATTGATGTAAGCACTGCACACCACATTGAGAAGGATGACATAACGAGTGCTCATTGTTTGGCTTGGGCAGGGAGTATTAGAAGCCTAAGGAATTCTGCCATTGGATGGACACACTGATTTTGCTAGTTAAATAACTGAAAGCACTTGTAACTTATACAAGGTTTCAACTTTTGGGATTATCTGATTTGAAATCTTGCCATTGGAGAACTCCAGACATCAAAACAATTACAACACAATAGACTTTCTCTTCCAGACTTCCACCACACTAGATAAATTTAGAGTTTGTTATCACTGAGGGATGTTAATGATTTTAGATAAAAATCAAAGCTCAGGAAGCAATGCTGTCTGAGTTAAGTTTATCTAAAGGAAACCTAACTGTGAAACACAGAATTACTCTGAGATGAAAAGGCATTTCATTAAAAATCTTTACAAATCTCTTTCTGAAAAGTGCAAACACTCTTGATTTAAACATATGAAATACCACCCTGATCTCATGCCACTGAAACACAAAAATAAGGCATCATTAAGTTTCCTCTAATATTACTTTTCTTTACATTATTACCTCTCCAATTTCTACAGAAATGCCCCTGCCTCAACACCCGCAAAAACCTCACAGAAACTCCAGAGATACTAAAGAAAAGCTTTGTAGATCAATGCAGGTGGCACAAAGACAGTCACTCATGGTATTCCCTGTCCATTTTCTCACCTAGAGAGCAGCTGGACCCATCATCTTGCAATGTGAATTCTGGAAAACATGAGCACTTGTAGGAGCCCACAGTGTTGATACACAAATGCTGACAGAGCTCCCCACCATAGAGAAGACACTCGTCCAGGTCGTCTCCAGGAAGGTTATTTGACAGTTCAGTTTCACTGCTGATGGATAAAGCTTCATTGTGATCTTCTGTCTCTGAAACTACAACAGAACAACTCCTGTTGGTTCTCTGATGGGACTGGACAGAATGGAGAATTTGTTCACATGAACTCCAATAAAGTCAGATCTACCGAAAATTGTTACTCCAAAGATGAAAACCAATTAACCCATCCTGAAGATAACACCTTCTCCTTCTGTAAGCCCGAGGCACAGACATTTTACAGAAGCCACTGAGAAACAGGGAGACCCTGGGAGGTCACAAGCTCAGCTTTCACACTGACCATCAACACCATTGCTATTGATATCTGAACTCAGGTATCACATCTGAAATTGGCCTCACTAAAGAACCACACTGAATTTCAAATTTCAGGAGAAAAGTTGGTTTGGAAATTCTTTTCAACACCACAATTCATTGTACCAGCATTACCAAGAGCCTGGGTGGTACTGAGCAGTGACATGGCTTTCCCACCTACTGCTTTAAAACATCAGCCAAAGCACCATCCTCCTCCATCCCTGACCAAGTCTGACAAGACTTTCTGTGATACTAAAATTAGTTGCTCAGAGATTTTCCCAGCCAGCTTTCCTTAAACACATACATTCAAATTTCCTTGCTCAGTGAGGTCTCAGCTGAGTTGCAACAAACCTTTTTGCTTGTTTGTGAGAGAAAACACACATTTAATTCATGAGAAGAGAATGGACAAAAACTGCACCTCAGCATATGCAGGAGGTTACCATGTGACTCGTGTGACAGGTAGGTATGGAGTGATGCTGGAGGAAGGGTGACCTTGGGCTGAGGGAGGAAGCATAGCAGTCCAGGCTCCAGATTTGCCACATTCCCTTTGCTGTGCCTCTTTGGCTGCAGGACTCAGCCTAGCTCTTCAGCATCACAATGTTTATAGGTCTAAAGAGTGGAAACTAACTCGCAGTGCTCTGGGGCTTCTCCAGAGCATGCTGTGAGAAAGCTGCCATGATGTTCAGCAGTATGGCATGAAAGCTATTCCCAGGATGTTTCATTGATACCATAAGCCATGGGATTATTTAAGACTGGACAAAATTCTTCCTTTGCTTTATGCAGAATCTTTGAGGGTTGCTTCTGCTAAAAGGCAGCTTCAATTTGCTTCTTACCAAGAGCTAGTGTCAGGTCTCTGGACTATGTGACTCAGGGAGAAAAGACAAACAAAAGACCCAGCTGCTACAGAAGGTATGTTTTAAGGAGCAGAAACATCCACATATGTTTTGCTTTCTCAAAACTGTTTTAAGAACAAGGAAGTCTATACTGATCTGAGAGGGAAAGCAACTGTGCTCCTGTCACATTGCTCCTTCTAGCACCTCCCCATACAACTGTGTGAGACAGAGATCTCATCTGCAATGTTTTCAAATGATAAATGTACACTTACCCTTCTCAGGTGTTACTGTTGGCAAAGGTTCAGGATGTCTTTTTATTTCTGGATGGATGAAGTGATCCCCCCCTTCACAGCAGGACAGCATCACGTGGCTGCAGGGGTAGCCCAGGTTGATGTTGGACTCACAGGTTTTCCCCTCACTCCTCAGCCGCAGGCCCAGATTACAGCAATCACAGCATTGCTGCAACAGAAGGTGACTCTCAGTAACGAGGATCTGGAAGCATTGGCACAGGCTGTCCAGGGCAGCAGTGCAGTCACCATCCCTGGAAGTGTGCAAAGAACTTCTGCATGTGGCACTTGAGGACATGGTTTAGTGGTGAACACGGTGGGTTGACGGTTGGACATAGTGACCTTAGAGGTCTTTCCAACCTTAATGATTCTGTTCTGTTCTATGATTCTCTGATGTAATACAGCCTGCTCCAGGGATGAGCCCACACACCTAGAACTGAGCTGCACTTCCCTTAGCAGCAGAGCATCTGGAAAAGCACTTTGGGTTTAGACAGTTGTAAACATCAAAGCTTTATTTGTGCTTGGTTTTGCCATTCTGCACAAACGAGAGAGCTGCAACCAGGCTGAACACAAAGTCTGGTTTTGCCACTGATTTCAGCAACTCCATGTGTGAGGAAGTAGAGGTGCCACAGATCAGCCTCTCTTAGCTCTTGCATGCAGCCATTGCTTGTGTATAGCATATTGTAAACAAAGTAATACAGATCTATAGCTCTTCACATTAGAGCTCAAAAAATGATTAGTTGTTTGAAGCAATGAGACAGGAGTTGGAAATGCTTTGCATGGCCTAGAGGATCAGCAGTCCCCGAGCCCTGTCAGTATGTCAGTAAAGACTCTTTCCTCTCTGCACCATTGCCCTGCAAACCTGCTATGACCTTCAATTACCTGACTGTGCTGGGCAGCCTCCCACTGAGACAGTGGCTGGAGGGAGGCCAGGGTATATTTTATAAGCTATTTGCCTTTCTTTTCCTTCTTGAGACAATCTAAGCAGTAGCTTCGCTGACAGGATGATGCAATGGGGCCTCCCACCTCTTCCAGTTTCCTGTGCTGCAGGTGGCAGATAAAATCTGTGTGATGCTTTACTCAGTGACCTACAAATCTATTGCACTGACAGGCCATGAAGTACATCAGATAAATGATATCAAATTCAAAAAGACCATACTGTGTATGCATAGTGGATACGTAACCAAGCAGGGAAGCTGAGGAGCTGTGAGTCTCTGCTGCAGAGACAACAGGGGTCACATGTGAATTGAAGATGTCTTTCTGGATTTAAATTTGTGTCCTGTCACCCCTAATATATCAATCTAGATATATATAGATATAAATAATATCTATTTCACTGAGAGAAAAATGCAACTCCTTTGGTAGCCATCCAGCCTAGCAGCACTCACTCACAGACTGCAGCTACACTGAAACAGCCTCTGTTCAGAGAGCCCAGAGAGTTCCTTCAGTCTGTTCAAACATTCAGCCTATGAAAGGCATCAGACACAGCAAATGAAGGGCATAATTCAAGCTGGCACCAGTTAGCTGTGTCAACAGAAAGTCCAAGGACGGAGCAGCAGCAAACAGAACTCAGCTCCCACTTCCCCTGAGGGAGATCCCTGACCTGAGGAGGGCAAAGAAGAGAAGCAGTGTTGTAAGGGCTGCACGAGTGTGGAAATGGGAAGGAATCACGTTCCATGATTAGCAATCCCAGGTGGGCATTCACATTAACCCAAAGCCTGTCTCCAGTAGGGAGACGGGAAACTCAGCCACTGACAGCTCAACCCACAGAAACTCTTCCACCACGTCACATTTTTCAAGACTCAGACGCTGCAGCTTTCGGGCTCCTTGAGCATTTCACACCCCATCCGTAGCCTTGCGTGTCAGGCAGTACTTACAGCTGCAGCTCGTGTTTTCTGTCCCTGCCCCCTAAGCTGAAAAAGCCCCAAACATCATAAAGAGTAGACGTTACTCACATTTGCAAATATGCACAGCCATAAGGAGTTGCCTTTATGTGCCCAGATACATGTTTGTGAAAAATTTACAGTGCAGGTCCTGAGGAAGATCGATTATTTTGACACTAAATTGGCTTAATCACCTTTTCAAAAGAAGTATTAAAATTTTTGAAAAGTAAAAAAAAAAATCTAACTCCAACGGATTGTGGTCAAGTTAGGAAAGGGGAAATTCCTTCCTCTATCCTCCCCCAACCCAGAATACTCAGATTCAAAATTTTAGGAAATGAAAATTCTATTTTCTGTTAATATTTTTATTTTTGCTTCCATTTTTTCAGCTTTAATATGCAAAATAGAAGTAGTTCAGGAAAACACATGTTTTTACTGAAGTACTGTAAAATATGGAATATTTGCCTTGAAGATTATGGCTTATTCCAGGCATAGTTTTGATTCACAATTTATCCCACATGCAGGCATCACAGAGAGCATTAAATCAATCATACACCTTTGGGTTCACATACTTTCCAGGTGAATACAAGTGTCTCATTTACCAGAGGAAAAATCTGTGCGTCAAAAAGTTCCTTCTAAAATGCGAAAAATTGAATGTCTTGATCCTCTTTTAGCTAATTTTTGAATTTCACCAGAATTCTAGAACTGATTTAATAGCAAAGATGACTATTTTCACACTGCAATTGGGAAACACACCTTCAGCACCATTCTTGGATTTCTATGACTTTCTGTGTTCCCCTCAAAAATACCTTTGCTGGAATCCAGCAGAATTGGATTTACTATGCTGGCATCTCCACCCACTAGGAAAAAGTCCTTAAACATGTGCTTTTTGTATTAAATAACAACTGAAAGCATCCTAAGATTAGGTTGTATTGAACACAGGGGGAACTCCTGGATCGAAACAACCAGCACTGCTGCATCCACCTGGAAGCAAAAGGAAGGACCCACATATAAACTGCCTGAAGAGCACCTACCCATGTTTGTTACCTGGAAGTAAAACCCCTGGCTTTTGGGAGCTCAGTGTCTTGCCAAGCTTTTGGGGCAGTGAACTTATCTTTCCACATTCCAGGCCGACTTTTTGAATTATGTCACCCAGGCACTGCAGTTCCTGAGAGCAGAGAGCTCACCACTACAGAC
>NW_008679830.1:0-22915 GCF_000695815.1 Acanthisitta chloris | reverse complement strand
GAGTGTTTAACCACAATGAAATTTAAAAGCCTTTCTTAAAGGCTCAACAGTCTCAATGTTTATTCATTTTGATTCGTTTTGTCAAGCAGTAGCTGCAATGACTAAAGAGCTAAATGGGCTAAACAGGTGAGCAAAGCTGTTCCCTTGGTAATTTTACTATTTCAGATGGTTTCTCTTGAAGGAAAACATCACATTGAAACTGGGATGAGGAACCACTCCATGAGAGAAATTTGTCACTTGCTGCAGTTCCAAGAATGATGGAGTTATCCCCCTCCAGTTCTTTCTGAGGAATAGCATGTGTAATCACTTACTCTACAGCTTGGGCTCTGCCTGGCATACAAACGGCCCAAGGTGAAAGCCTAAGGATAATAATTCTGTCACATTTTGAACATATTAATATCTTCTCCCAAAGGCACCAATTCTGTTTTTACTCTAAGGATAGACTTCAGACTCAAACAAGTAACAGTTCTCAAAATGACAAATCAGCATAGCTAATTAAACTTTAAACTCCGCAGTAGATGCCCATGTATTTTGCTTTTCCAGTGAACAATTATCTGGGAGAACCACCAAAATTCTGTCACATTTTGAACATATTAATATCTTCTCCCAAAGGCACCAATTCTGTTTTTACTCTAAGGATAGACTTCAGACTCAAACAAGTAACAGTTCTCAAAATGACAAATCAGCATAGCTAATTAAACTTTAAACTCCGCAGTAGATGCCCATGTATTTTGCTTTTCCAGTGAACAATTATCTGGGAGAACCACCAATGCACAAGGACTAATCAGGTTTTGAGACAATGGAAGCTGCATTAAGCATAGCTCTAGCTATGTAAATTATTATCAGAGGGAAATGAATCCCAAAGTGCACCCTTCTGGTGAGAACAAGACAAGTGAGCAAGCAAGTTGCTGAATCTTCAAACTGGTGTAAATTGGTTTGGCGCCACTGATGCTCATAAAGCAAATCTCATTTATCTGGGTACAGGATGTTCCCAGGATTTGTGATTTGCACCACTGGTTAATGGTCTGCCTTTATTTATGGAGCAAAGCTTCCATCATCATCCAAATGTTTGTTCCTCTAGTCCATCATTGTGTTTAACTGAGGAATGGGCCCACAATTCAACACTGGGGCCAAGCAAACTGTCCACTAATGGGTTTTGCATTATATCTTTGATTAAGTTTTGCCCCATCATTTTCTAAATTCTTCCACATCATAGATATAAAAACTCAAATGGACTTTTCTGTTACTTCCAAAGTAGGAAGCAAAACTAATACAGTCAGTTAAGTCCATAAAATGGAGATGGAAATAATTCAAAACAACATTACTGTGATTTTTAAATGGGGCTGCAAACCTAAATGCAAACAGTGTAATTTCCCTGCCACATTCCTGCAACTTCATCTGTTCTGTGCTCAATAATGCACGAAAAAACTACTGCTAAGTCAGGAAATGAGGCCACCTCATACTCAGAACAAAGCCTCTGGAAGCATCAGAGCAGCTTACCTTGTATGACGACCCCCCACAGGGATCGCTCTCCTCTGGGCCGCACGCGTCGCCCTCCTTGGCCGCGATCATGCCAGCCAGGCAGCTGTTCTCCTTCACCGTGGAGACACAGCACTGCTTCTGAGCAATCCTGCAAGGGATCACTGAGTCAGGCCTTCACTGACACTGAGAAGACATCAGCATGGCATGCAAAAAAACCCCAGAGCTACCAGATTCATAATACACCCCATAGATTTGGTCTCTCTTTGACATGTATCAATATCCCAACAGCATTCTGGTTTGTGCTGGTGTGACCAGCAGGACAGGGCAGTGACCATCCCTTGTGCTGGGCACTGTTCAGACACCTCAAATCCTGGGGGCAGTTTTGGCCTCTCACAACAAGACGTTGAGGGGCTAGAGAGTGTCCAGAGAAGGGAACAGAGCTGGGGAAGGGTCTGGAGAGTAAGTCGTATGAGGAGTGGCTGAGGGAGCTGTGGGGGCTCAGCCTAGAGAAAAGGAAACTCAGGGGAGACCTTATCAATCTGTATCTACCTGAAAGGACATTGTGGACACACAGGGGTCAAGCTCTTCTGCCAGGTAACAATAGACAGGACAAGGGGAAATGGCTTCAAGGGCACCAGAGGAGGTTTAGATTGTATATGAGGAAAATATACATGAAAAATGACCTGAAAGAGTGGTCAGGCACTGGCACAGGCTGCCCAGGGCAGTGGTGGAGTCACCATCTCTGGCAGTATTCAAAAAACGTGTGGTTGCGGTGCTTAGGGATATGGTCTAGTGGTGGACCTGGCAGTGCTGGGTTAGCAGCTGAACTCTATGATCTTAGAGATATTTTCCAACCTTAATGATTCTGTGATTCTATGAATATTAGTGCAATACAGAAGGTGCTACTGACCTTAGCAGGATGCATTTTATTTCTAGTAAAAGCTCATCATTATTTGTGTAACAGTCCCTCTTCCTCATGTTTTGCTTCTCAGAAGTCTTCAGACGATTTCAAAAACAAGACACAAAAAACCAGAAACCTTCTCCTCTGGAAAGTGAGGAAAGGGAAACACACCTGTACACACTTTTTTCTTCACCAGCCAGAGGACTGAAGCCCTGGACAGGGCTTGAGGAGAGCATCACATCACAAAACTCCTACAAACTCTCCTTTATGGCCCTGTGGAGTGTCACCCAGAATTTAAACTTTCCTCTAACTTTGGTTATCAAGAGAAGGTTATGGATGGCCTGATACATGAAGTACTTTGGGAACATACATTTGCCAGATGTGGTGCTTCAAATCAAACATCTTAACAAGATTCACTGAAGGCTGACACAAAACAGAAGAAAAATGTAAATGTCAAATTCCTAAATGAATTTTAATAGATGTTCATGGAAATAAAATACTCTTCCCTACCATGTGCTTCTTTCATTCATACACAAAAGGGCAGATAAAAGCCCACAGTGCCTTTGGCTTTACTCTTTTAGATTGGAAAAGACCTTTAAGATCACTGATCCATGACACTGTCTCTGAATCCATGCAGCATCCCAGAAGGGGTGTGTGTCTGGTTCTGGGATAGGGAAGAGACCCTGTGATGGGGAAGGGTGAGGACTGAGAGCTGCAGGCCACAAGAATTCTCCTGAGGAGGTTATGTTGAGTGACCTGTAGATTGGGCCATTGAGGTAAAAAAGGAAAGGGATCTCTCTTACCCCAGTGGAAAGCTGGCAGTGAGAGCCACTTGGCTGTTTTCCTGGTACAAGTGGCCTGTCGTGTCAGCTTTATGCTAATATTTTGGTGCAGGATAGCACAAGAGAGGTGCAACCAGGAAACTGATTTGAGCTGGATTACAGGAAGAGGATTACCACCTCCATGGGCTTTATTTTCAAGAAAGTGAGTTTTCTAATCCAGTATTAATTGCCAACTGGAGAAATACAATTTTTGAGCAATGAATGGTTATTACCCAAGTGGATTCAAGTAACAGTAACTGAACTATTATTGCTTACATAAGACATCCAAACTTTCAATAAAAAGTAAAAAAAAGACCCTCAAAAGCAACCAAAAGCTATTATTGTTTGCAGAAATGACAAAATGCTACTAGAAGCATTTTTGCATGCACAGAGTATTTACTGTATGTAAACACTGAAATCTCTATGGATTTATATTATTCTGAAACGTGACATTTAGCCATGAGAAATTCCTGGAGCACTGGAGCACCACTGGCCACTCTTTATTTTAGTATTTGTCACCTATTGGCACAGCTCAGTTTCAGCTCCCCTATTACCAGAAAATGAACTGGGAACAAACTGTTAACCACATTCTCTTGTTGTCTCTTGTTCACAAACCTACTCTTTGCAGAGCAGATAAATGAGCTGTTGGTTCAAGAAGATTCTGAACATTTCTGATTCAGGGAAAGCGTAAATGAGTTAAGATTGGTGAAATGACATCAATGCACTAAACTGATGTGAGTCTTTAATTGGGACACAGTGTCAGCAAAGAGCAGGATCCATGCTTGGACAGCTAATGCAAATACCACCCAGATAAGCATTCCTCTGTTATGATAAAACCTATCAATTATAAGATAAAAAGTACTGTACTGGGTCAGAAGAGATTTCATCTGGCCTAACATCTTATCTCTGATACAAGCAGTGGTACAAGCTCTGGGAGTATTTTTACATCTGATTATCAACTGATTATCTGAAGATTCCCTAGAACTTTTTTTGAGTTCAGACATCAAGTTACTGAACATGATCTCTTCTAGGCAGCCCCGGTGTCCATTCTGCAGTAGTGCTGTGGTCACTACACAGAGACAGGACAAGTTGGTACATGAATGGTACAAGTTGGTACAGAGATGGCAAGATACATCGACAAGTAGCTTTCACATTTAAGTTTTTGCCACTTGAAAGTGCCAAAATGGCACTTGGAACAACAGACACCTCAGTCTGCATCCTCTATACACACAATGTCCAGCAGACACAGTAGAGGCTTCATTTGTTTGCCTTAGCTGAGAAAATCAATCCTTTGGCACAGTGATGGTCACCTGTAAATCCAAATATTTAGAGAAAAGTATCGGGGTGGAAAGGGAATTTTTGCAGTCAACATCTACCTTCAGTCTATCCTCATGCCTGGAAGTGTTCAAGGCCAGGTTGGATGGTATTTAGAGCAACCTGGTCTAGTGGAAGGTATCCCTGTCCATGGCAGGAGGTGGAACAAGATGAGCTTCAAGGCCCTTCCAGCCCAAACCATTCTGGGATTCTGTGATTCTACTATTTAAAATCTTTAGCCAGTGAGCTGAGTTAGAGGCATCTCCTGGGAGCCTGCAGTACTTGCAGGCATTCTGGTACCCAGCCGGTGCCCTGGGGGTTGGATAGGTGCAGGATGACCAGCTCTGCACACTGGCACATCCCCCCGGGGCCACGGCAAGGGTTTGTTCCAGGGCCTGAGGCCACATAGCTGAATACATTTTTATATTAAGTGTTGTCTTTTTACAGAATATTTATAGGTGGTTTTAAATCTTTAAAACAGGGACACAACTGAAATTTTAGAAGGAAACAATTGAACTCCTGATCTCTTACTCCTTTAAATCCCAATAGATTCACAGGGACTGACACATTTAGGATCTGGCTTTTTCATCTAAACCCAGCCTCAGATGTGCAGGTGCAACTCATTAATGCATTGGATTTGCACCTACTTAGGCCAAGGCTGGAATTTTTTAATCGGTCTTTACTTCACAGACAGTTGGTATGTGTCAGTTATGTCATGGCAGATCCCAGTGGAGAGATTTTAATCTCCCAGTAACTTCAGAAAGGTGCAATGATACTAAATTTGATAAAAGTGATTTTGTCAATCTTTTTTCATGCTGTAAATGTTGGGATCATTCTCCGAGAATGTGAGTCTGGGGGAACTTTGACTTCACCCCTCCCTAAGGCCTCTTTCAGACCGGGAGGAAGGGAATGGGACGAATTGCAGCTAGTGGAATATTGAGTCCATGTTACTTTGCACCCATTCTTCCCCTCCTGCTGTGCAGTCTGAATTTGGCACCCTCCTCAGCCCAGATGCTGCTGACACCAGCAGGATTACTAGGGTGCACAGTCCCCCTGCAGCTGAGCACAAGCACCACAATCAGGAGCCATTCACACCGGACAACGAACACACATTTAGTGATGGCGACAATCACTGCATTTCCCACTTGCCAAACCACAGCCAAGCTCTGCCCTTCTACTTATCTGCCACTCCACAGATGCACCTAAAACTGGGGAACAAAAAGTTGTGCTCTGCTTACAGGAGGGGGGAAAGACCCTTAAAAGGTTTTTGTTCAGACTAGATTTTAGGGAAAGGGAGGGAGGGGGAAATCTTTCTATCTAATTTGCCATGACATACTGCAGTTTTAGTAATAATTTAGGCAGTGAACGAAACAGTTCCCAGTCTCCTGGACATCCCACAAATTATATTTGATTCCTTCTCAAGGGCTGCTCTCTGTGTTATTCTGAAATGTTTGGGTTTGCCTTACGTACCTGCAAATATCACCATCCATTCCACTTACAGGGATTTCCGTGCACTCCCCGTTGTCTATAGCCCACTGTTGTCCAGCCCCACAGCAGCTCTCAATCAACTCCTTGGTGGAACCTGTATAGAACATACACCCAGATTTTTCAGATGCTGTTGTATGGAATGGATTGGTTTTAGCTTTGATTTCTTAATTGAGAAAATCCTCAAAAGAACAATAATTCAGCTTTTTTATTTGTTTTTCCTTTCTTTCCACATTTCATTTGGTTATATGCAAAAAAAAAAAAAAAGAGGTAACTGATACCTGATGCATCTTCATGTAATCAATCACCTAGAAATGTCTTTCAGGGAGGAACAGCAGAAGGAAATTAGAGTTTTAAATACAAGACAAGACATAAGTGGTTTGGAGAAAATGTCACATTTGACATCTCTGAACAAAAAAAACCTAACAAATCATGCTTGGCCACTTAATGCAAGTTGATTTAATAAGTTATTATGCTGCTGTCACAGTGCCCTCACTGCCACAGGCTGGGCCAGCAGAGAGTGTCCAAGCCTGAGAGGGCTCAGCTGACTCAAAACTATAATGAAAAGGGTTTGAGAGACATAACTCTGGCTCTGCTAATGAGCTCATGTAAAACACTGGCACCAAGATGCAATAAAAGAGATGAACATGTAGAATGCTGCACTAGTTTTTACATTTTTCCTCGCAGATTTCCACTTCAGATGTAAATGTGCAGGTTACAGCGAAATACGATTTTGCAGCATCCTACACACCTACCATACAGAACAGGCTCAAGGCACATCCCACTGGGCACAAACAGTATTTTTGGAGTCTATACAGAGGTTTACTTCCTGGTGGGACACTTGCCATGCTGCTGGGGTGCACACTCCAAACACTGATGCAATCTGACTGCGGCAGTGCTGGTGTGCCAGGAGTCTGCTCCCTGGCAGCAGCTGGAAAGCACCATGCTGGGTCACTAGGAAGATCTCTCCTGCACCTGCTTGTGCTTTGGGAACAGTTACACAGATACTAGGAAAGAAAATGATTCAGAGATGCCTTTAAGGAGACATGAGGCGTGTGACAAGTGCTTGGGGGCTGTGATTCTGATATACATGTCAATACACACAATAAGGATGGGATAGCAGCCCACAGGGTCTCTCCAGAGTCCATGGCCCTGTGATGAGGAATTGGAGCAGCACCCACTCTCTCTCCATTGGCTCATCAGAAGTGTTCCAGTCCCTCTTGAAGCCATTTATATGGATACAAGGAACATCTTGAGCATTTTATTCATATTTCCAGGCCAGACAATAGCATGGTTTGGAGTTACCATTAAGATGGAATAAGACAACCATTAAGATGGAAGAAGACAAAACAACCCCAAAGCTGATTTGTAGATGTGTGGGTGCAATGGACCTTGGGTAGCTCCACCTCTGAGCACTCCTTGCCCAAGTCCCATCACCCCACACTCCAGAACTAGGTATTTTTAAGAACCCTCAGCCAGTTTTTAGATAAATCCCTCCTGAAACACTTCTGCTGACAGTGAGAGAGAGTAACCTCTTTCTCTGCAAGTTTTTTGGGAAAAATGCCATTGCTGGAGAATGGCACTGCTGAGGGAACAGCAATCTCCTGACAACAAAACTAAATATTTGGGAGCCAATCTCTGCTGGTCTGGCCTTGCACAGTTTTGATCTGACAGGGAACTGCATTCAGGTTGACAGGAGGAGCTCTGTGGTCACCTCAAGCCCTCTCCTCCTGCCTGTTAACAGCCTCATAAGCTGGCAGCTCCTCCAGCAGGCCAGATTTGATGAAAAAGTTCACAGAATCCTTTCTTCTGTCTGCATTTGGTACACAGTACCAAGTCAAATAATATTTCCTTGCTAAACTGTAACACGTAACTCTAAGTGAAACATTTTGAGAAACAGCTACATCTCAAACATCTGTGTCTCCACACTGCACAATGCAGGAGAAACCGAGGCAGTCTATGCTACCACTGCCTTTCTGCTCCCACAGAATCACAGAATGGGCAAGGCTGAAAGGGACCACAGTGAGTCATGGGCTTACAGCAACTATTCTGTGTTTCAAACAACAGTAGGAGAACTTTTTATAGTGTCTTGTAAAGCAAAGTAGTCATTAGATAGCAAGTTTAAGTGCAGAGTTGTCTTCAGCGTTAAAAAATACTGGCACTTAAACAAATAGAATCCCAGAATGGTTTGGATGGGAAGGGCTTTCAAGCTCATCTCATTCCACCCTGTGCCCTGGGCAGGGACACCTTCCACTAGTCCAGGTTGCTCAGAGCCCCATCCAGCCTAAATAATACAAACCTCAGCAGCAGAAGGCAATTCCTTTATACTTTCAACAGTTAATTTAGGAGATATCATTAGATTTTGGCAACTGAAAAGTTCTCACCAGCATGGTTTGCTTTATAAAAAGCAACTAGGAAAATGCAACCCCAGAAAATACAGTGCTTGAGATCATTAAATGTCTACTCATGAGATAAGAACTTTTAGAAATTGTACCTAACAGGAGGGAGAAAAGAGGGAGAGAAAGGAAGAATCCATGTCCCATTACTGACCAAGATCTCACAGGAGAAAAATGACCAAATTCCGTTTCATTCTGTGTTCTTTGATCCCCAATGGAGTTCATTCCACACCCTCTATAGCAGTGCCTCAACAGTCCTTTGAAAATACACTTTTATCTGGCTGAGTAGTGCTGACCAGTCCAGTAGTCAGGTGACACACAATTTGGGGATAGTCTTTGCATACAATTAAGCTGTGCTGTCCAAGACAGGTAGGATTGTCCCCACTCCTCCTGCATGTAAGCTCAGGGCCAGGCCTGAGCCTCTGTGGAAGTGAGGGGGGTCCGTGGGGGCTGCAGCCTCCTGCTCTGCTCCTGCCTGTGCCAAAGTGCTGTGGGAACTGTTTCCAATCCAGAGCCCACACTCACGGGCAGATGGGAACATTGAGTATCTCCAAACCACACTTCTTGGTGAAAGCATTTCACCTTTCTGAAATATAAAAGAGTCTGTAGAAAAGTGTCTTCCTCATCACCAACTTGGATGGACAGGTGAGCAGAGGAGATTACAGCAGCAGCAAGACACAGCTGCAGCCACCTGTGCCCAAACCAGTGGCACCTGTAGCCCAGAGCATCAGCCCCTACCCTCCCTGCCACCTGGGGGACACTCAGCCCTGGCCCTTCCTCAAGTTCTGTTAGTGCATCAATCAACAGCAACTCCAAAAAATATAGGAACAGTTTGTTAGTTGTCACTGAGAGAGAGTGTTGCACTTCCAGGACAAACCCATCTTTTTTGTGCCCATAAACGCCAGCTGTGAGACTCCACTGGGTTACAAGAAGGGGAGAGGTGTCAGGCAAGGAAATGCTGCAGAAGAATCCCAGCACTGCAAGGGCTGCAGACAAGATCATGGCACAGGGAACTTCCTCTCCACCCCAAGTTCCTACTTACATGTTGAACCAAAAGAAGAGTGAGGGGGGAAAGAGGGTGCACTTCACACTTCTGTGACTTTTACCTTGTTCACTTTGAGGCTCTGGGAAGAAACAACCCAAACCAGACTTGAAGCCACTGCACCCTCACCCCAGAGGCTGCTGAGGGGTTTGGATGACCAAAGCAATTTCTGTCCCCTCACATTGCCCCATTCATGCTCTCACACCAGGGCACATGGCACCATAACAGACTGCAACTGCCCTTCAGTCTATGTGATGCTTTCATTTTACACAGAACATTGACAGTGTTAAAATACACCCCAAAGCTGTGCTAGGTGTAAGAGTTGCTCTCTGACATGAAAGGGATGATGTCTGCAGTTAAACTGGCAGGAAATGCACCTGGTACCACATAATTACAGAACATTCCTATAAAATACGTTTTCAACATAGTTTTAACTCACTCCCTTGGTGGAAACTCCATTCATTTTACCAAGTGCTGAAACATATTTGCTGCTCTTGCTAGAACACAAGAACAGAACAGAATTTACTTATCTATATTGTAGTAATCTACATGATTTATAATTCAAATAAAAATGAGTTACTCATTTTTCACCAGAGACTCAATATCAGATTGCTCTTCTGAAGTGCCATACTATTAAATGGTCATATTTGCAAAATAAATTGCCTTTTGTTGTGATCTTATGAATAATTAAATCCAGAATTAAGTTATAATAAAATGAACAAACTACTGTATTTTATCTTAATCAGGAAGTAAAGAAACTAGAATCATTCATAATAGGACTCACAGTCATTAGCATGGATTTATGATATTTTAATTCTCCATTAGGAAGAACAAATACATACAACTAGATACAGGCACAGGACTTGAGATCACACAGCTCCTACACTGAATGGAGACTAAGCTCTCTGTGTAACAGACTTTGAAATATTTAAACATTCAAACAGAGCTTTGTTTATTTGGGGCTTCTATGATATTAGCAGACTTAGAATCAGATTTGCATCTGCTCACAGAAAACAAAGTCAGTTTATTTGAGAACACCATGATCCTGGATTTTGTTATACTGTGTGAATCTTTGATACTCCAGAGAGTCATTGAACAAGGCACTAGTTAACAGATAATTTGCTATTTTGAGATTTCTACACTAGGGGGGAAAAAATCAAGAGTGATTTATTTCAGGCAGTACTACAGAACAGCAGCACATCTCCTCACTTGTTTGCAATTACACCTCCTGCAATTATCCCTCTGAAGATAGGAACTACAGAACATTTCGGCCTAATCTCAAAAAATTGTGTATTGTCTCTTAGAAGTTAATTCAAACATTTAGGAAAACATTTCCCCCCCACAGAATTTTAACTCATCCTTGACTGTGCTGTAAGGATGAGTTGGATCCATGAGTTTGGATGCTTAATCCAAACCTGACCTAACCTGATGCTTAATCCAAACTGGGATGGCCTCGGGGGCATGAACTAAAGGGCACACCAAGGTTTTCCACAGCTACATGATATCCATCCAGCTTTTACATGCTGCTACCCAGGAATTGCAGCCTTCAGCTAGAAAAATCTGCTGCAGGTAGGTGTGTGGTTTTTAAAAAGTTTAGCTGAAGCTCAAACACTGAGGAAAATGCTCACCTAAAGGCTTCTGAAATATTTCCACCCAGTGACACAGTGGACCATAACTTTGTTAGAGCAGCAAAGGAGACAAAAAGGATTTTCAAAACCCTTCATCCCCTTTCTTCCCCACAGTGTTCACCAATCATGCTTTGAATGATAAAACATCAGCAGCTCTAGAGGTCAAGAAGGGATAGAACATCTTAGTCTTTGACAGAGCTTTTTTTACACTGAAGTTTTCACTCAGACAATTCAGGTTTGCAGCTCTGCAGAACATGTGCGTCGAATGACTAACTCCTATTATGCATATAACCATTCTTTGAGCAAAGCACTGACTGGCTGAGCTATCAGACATGCTTTATCCAGCAACCTCCTGTTCTAAACATTTCTGTCATTTAAGCACAACACAAACCATAAGACTTCAGCACTTCCTCACTGAGGGTGGTAAAACAAGAGCACAGATTACCCAGAAAGGTGGTAGCTTGGACTAGACTAGATGAGCTTTAAAGGTCCCTTTCAACCCAAACCATCCCATGAGTCTATGATTCCTCACATGATGTGAGCACTGACCCATCACACTAACCAATTCATCCAAGCCTCCCATCCACAAGTGGCATGTGATAGGTTAAATCTTGGCCGTTAGCTTTAACAGTTACATGATTTCATTTAGTTAAGGTAAGCAATTATTTTCCTTTCTACTAAAATTATTATCCCTTTCAACCCAAACCATCCCATGAGTCTATGATTCCTCACATGATGTGAGCACTGACCCATCACACTAACCAATTCATCCAAGCCTCCCATCCACAAGTGGCATGTGATAGGTTAAATCTTGGCCGTTAGCTTTAACAGTTACATGATTTCATTTAGTTAAGGTAAGCAATTATTTTCCTTTCTACTAAAATTATTATAGAGCCATGACATATTATGAAGTCTTAGATAGTAATTTTTAGCCACAAAGACCCACGTAGGCAGACACAGTGCAGGGGCCTGGATAGAAGCACTTGATGCAAGGTAGAGATAAAGTTCAAAATAAAATTACCCACCAGCCAGGGAAAGTCAGTGCACTGCATTCCAGAAGAAGCACGAATCACCAGGAGGATGAGCATGTCAAGGGCAGGGCCATGTTATCAGCCCCAGGCACCCACATCTCCTCACTGCTGGCTTGAAATTCAGCTCTTAATTGCTGGAGTGGCACTCACATGTGAGAGAAACAAAGTTCATACCCCCATAACTGAGCTGAGCTCTTGCTCTTATGATGAAGCATCCTATTCCATTCCTACACCTGAGGCAAATAGTCTTATCTTCCTCCAAACTATAGTACTTACACTTGGAGGGGAAGAATTAAAAACCAACAACCACTACAGGATCTTGCAAGGCAATGAGTTTGTGCACAAAGATTAATTTTGATGTGGAAACTCAGAAATGAGGCACTCCATTAAGACAGGTCTTCCTTCTGAGGATCTCATTGCTCACCCCCATGGGAAGCTGACAGCTGTGACTCTCCAGCTAGAACATTATTTGGAAAAAAGCAACTGCACAAGTCCTGAGCTGGCATAGACCAGTCACCCACCAAGCTGGGCAGGGCAGGGCAGGGCAGGGCAGGGAGCCTCACAGCCCAGCAGCACCTGCCTGAAAGGTCCTTGACATCAGATTATTGAACTAGCCTCTGAGAGCAGGGAATGACCCTCCTCTGCAGCACCTGGGGGGACTGTGCCTTTCCAAAGAGCAAAGCATGCAGGCTTACTCCTGAGGGGTACACTAGCACCTTCTCACAGCTTAGAAGAAAGCTGTTCTCAGGTATAGAGGCTGATCCAGTGGGGTAGGTTGCTTTCACCTGTTGCAACCATCCTCACCCACCAGAAACCTCTGAGAGCAGGGAATGACCCTCCTCTGCAGCACCTGGGGGGACTGTGCCTTTCCAAAGAGCAAAGCATGCAGGCTTACTCCTGAGGGGTACACTAGCACCTTCTCACAGCTTAGAAGAAAGCTGTTCTCAGGTATAGAGGCTGATCCAGTGGGGTAGGTTGCTTTCACCTGTTGCAACCATCCTCACCCACCAGAAACCACAGAATCACAGAATCAGTCAGGTTGGAAAAGACCTCTGAGACAGTCAAACCTAACCTATGACCTAACACCCCCATGTCAACTAGACCATGGCACTAAGTGCTAGATCTAGTCTCTCCTTAAACACCTCCAGGGATGGTGACTCCACCACTTGCCTGGGCAGCACATTCTAATGCCTAAGCATCCTTTCTGTGAAGAAAATCTTCTTAGTGTCTAACAGAAACCTCCCCCAGCACACAGAAATGGTACAGAGCACAACAGGAGCAGTTTCCATCACTTTCCATAAGCACACAGGATCAAGGAACAGATCAGGGCAGTGTGCTGCTTTTCCTGTCTAGTCAGGGCTCATGACTTGTTAACCACTCCTATATTATTTTTTTTTTAAAAAAAGGCACCTTAAAGACATGTTTATAGTTCATGGATTTATATATGTCTACCTCCCCTTTGAAAGGAAGGGGTAATCCAGACCTTCAATCCACCCAGCACATACACTGCATGAGAATTCTTTGCTCACACTGGAGAAAAAGGTATTGTATTTCCTCATCACATACCTGCCTGGGAACATAAAGCCACATATGATGGCAAACAATGAAGAAGAACCTTTCAGAACAACTTGATGGAGTGCTTCAAATACTGAAAAACACCTGTTTCTAGTGGGTCTTTTTTTCTGCTTCAATCTCCTCATCATTTAAAGCTTTAATAAATAAATAAATAACAAAGTACTGTTGCTTTACCCCTTAACAGGTTGTCATTTCTTATCAACAGTCTGAGAGGCTTTATTAAAATTCCCTCATTGAATTTCATCCTTTAGGTGTGCAGTGTAACATGTTCTTAACTTGATTTATCTGAGATGGCTAGGAAGACATTTTAATGAGTAAGGTAAAGAGGAGAAGAACATTTATCTTGGCAAAAATAGGGGACGGCAGAATGACAACACAGCCCCAAAGCCAGCTGCTCTCACTCCAAACTGAGCTATCACTTACGTCATTGGGGCTGGTTAAGCTCTCCACAGGACCTGTTCCCAGATAAATGAGCAGAGATTTTGCTCTGGGCAGGTTACCACAGACTGCTCAAAGTGCCTCAGCGTTCAGGAGCATGTTTGACTCTAAATCTCCCTGAAATGGGAGCAGTGCTTGAGTGTTTCCATGATCACAACCCCAGTTAGCTCACTGCTCAGGACAGGGCTCTAACCAACATGCACTCCTTAGACTTTGAGGCCCCTTTCCTTGAAAATAATGAAAAAGCAGATTGCAGGAGACATACAGCCTGAGCTGAGCATTCAACACACGTCACATGGCTTCAGTCCAGGACCTAATCCTTCTCTCCTCTTTTCCATCATCCTCTTCAATTCCTACTGGACTCAATCTGCCTTGCCATCACCACAGCAGTAGAAGGGAGGTCCATCACACTTGCAGCAATCTGCCTTCATTTTAAACTTCATACAGCAAAGTGGGTTTCTGCACTCTCCTGCATCCTCTGAAGTCACCTGTGTCTCTGTGGGAATCCATCCCACCATTCATCCAGGACAAGTTCCTGTTATATTGCCTTCACTCCCTGGGAGGCATCTGCTTTCTATTTCAACCTGAAAACACTCTGTTTCCTACATTATTCTTTTTTCATAAATTCCTTATGCTGGCTTGCTTGGCAAAACAGAGAGAGCTGTGTGTGCCCAAAGGCACAATGAAAAACTGGATACACCAAACTGAACATTCTCATTTTACTATGTGCTGTACAATAACAGACATACATCAACATAACCTCAGCCAGGGTTGTTTGGCAGATTTTGTTCAAAGTGTGAATGAATAGCAACCCTATATTCCCTCTGGCTTTAGCTCTGGATAATCCTTGTAAGTCAAAACTTGTATTACCTGTGCCAGAGGTCAGATAATTTAGGTGATGTTTGGTCTTTACCGTTTCCATGACAGCAGCTTTAATAGCTCCAGGTTGAAACAAAGAGGGGGCAACAACTAAATAAATTCTTTAGCCTTTTTCACCAGCTAAAAGCCCAAGCAATTCCTCTTCCTGCCTTTTAAAAATGCGTCTGGTTTTGCTGTATCCTTCTGTCACTGAATGTAAAGCAGAACAGTTCACACACAATCATCCTTCTATTAGCTACAATAATAACTCAGAGTAGGCAGAACAGTTTCTTGCCCTTCAGCATAGTCTTGGCTGTATTTTCCCCCTCAACCTTCCTTCCCCAGATACTGCACAGAGTGTATTTATGCTGGCTATTAACTTTCAAAAGAGCTGAAGCTCTGGAAGGCCTGGTTCCGATTAGCCTTGCAATTCCTGCCTGAAGAATTAATCTGGGGGCAAGCAGGCTCTTTGCATGCTCCATTTTGTGGCTAGGTAGGCTTGTCTCTTCAAAGCATTTCCAACAGCCCTGTTTAATTTTAAAGTTAAAATCCAGAGGAACAGCATCTGTCAGGGAATGTAGTCAGGAACTGCCTGTCCGAGTACTTGGGAAGATTAGGCAAGAGCACTGAATCTGCTGCAACTCAGGCATTTAGTAACACAAGCACTTTCCGTATGTTCTTAGCTAGTTACAAATCGAGCTTGAGGTTGCAATGGTGATTAAATTACAGAAAAAATATTCCTTTAAAAAAAAAATCAAACAAAGATAAAGAGGCAAATAGATATGTGTGTAAGGCCTTCATTTAGTTTATGTGCTCCCTCTACTTCTGTGTGTTTATCTACAGAAAAAAATGCATTCATTTCACCACGTAGCCATTCAGACCCACACACTGCAGGGCTAGGGATTAACACATGGTGCTGCTTTAAATTTTAAGAGTGTAGCAGTGAAAAAGGTCTTTGTTTTGGACTGGGAATGTTGATCAAGGACAAACCAAGCTATTGCGCCATTTAGGAGTTCAATTGCTTAAAAACACTAGACACACCTTAGCCATTCAGCCCATATAAACACAAAGTTTGATCTCACACTGATCACATAGAAACTGTTAGGAAGGAGGATTCTAACTTCCTATCTGAATTGCTGCTGAGTCACTGGGGCACAGATTGCCCTGAGCAGAGCTAAGGTGTGATAGGGAGCTGGTTATGAAGAATCACATGAAGCAAACCCCAGAGTTCAAACATCTTTCAGGTTGCAGTTGTGAGCTTTGAGGTATTTGAGTTTTGCAACTTTGGTAACAGAAAAAAAAAATCCCCAGCAGCTGCCCAGTGCTCAATCCACTTCCACCAGTACAATGCAGCACAGGCTAAAAATAAGCACCCTTAGCTGCACTCCAGGAGAGCCCATCCAGAAACTGTGCACAGAAAAACTCCTTAATCAACTCAGGAAAAGGGGAAAAAAAAGCAAAAGAAAAAAAAAGCGCCAAGATTTTCTTTTTCCTCATGACCGATTCATGCAAAGCAGAAAACCATAAAATTCATCAGAGGAGTTATTCACTTTGAATTGAATGCTCATCTCTATTCAGAACATCACTGAGACAAACCGGGAAGATTCACTCACTGACTCATCCCCAGCTGCTGGTGTCAGCTTGTTTTCTCTGCTACACTGCTCCACACAGCTTTGAAAGCACCTCTTTGGGGTACAGCAGCCCCGGCCAGCCTTGCATGCCTTGAAAAGGTAAGGAGAGATAAGATGACACAATAGCATCAGTCAGTGACCTGAACACGCCCCAGGAGTCTGAGTGTTCCTGACAAAGTATGTGCCCTCCAGCTCTGCTTGGGCTGAGGATTGTTGACAAGAAAATTCTGAATATCAGAGGAAGGAAACCTCTGAGTTTCATTGAGTTTCTAATTAGTGCATAGAGATGCTTAAAGGGAACAGAGAAGTTGTTGCAGGGCTCCAGCTCTCCTTATTTGGGAATGCTCCTGCACTTCTTGCTAGTCCTTGTCAGGTTTATAATCATAAATTACACTGTTTCTTTATTTTAGGATGTTCTGAAGAGCTCTCTCATTTCCTCAGGCTTTTCTTTATGAAGTTCTGCAATCAGGGTTTGGGCAAGAATTTCAGCAGCAATGATTGTGGCCCAGGGCATTTCCTGGATTAATGACAGGCTGGAAGAGTACATGGCCCACGGTCCTGCCTTGATCCAGTATCCCCAAGAAGGTTTAAATTCCCCAGGATGCACCCACTGCCAGAGCAGGAATTTCAGTGGGATACTTAAGTCAACAGCAACAAAACAAACTTCCTTTTATCCCTCACAAGAGTAGGAGGAAATATTAATTTGAATGGACTGATAATGACGTTTAGATTGTCCCAGGGGAATTTAGCAGCCCTAGCAGGAAGCACAGCAGGAAATCTTTTGCCATACAGGATGCCTCAGAACCACAGCTGTTTGGAAAAAAGGGGGGTTCATTCCCTAAGAAAGTAATGACTTGAGGTAGAAATTAGGGAAATTGAGTTTTTAACTCCTAAATGAAGCACCTTGTTTGATGCTGTTACTGTGGTTTCACACAGGAGGTATTGGGTGACTTGTTTTGTCCATTCCCACTTCAGACTTTGCCTCCAGCTCAGACCATTGTGTTCTCCCATGGTGCAGCTCGATGTAACCCCATTGGAGCCTCTGGCCACAACACACCAGAGAAATACAATGACATGAAGTTTAATTCCCCAAGTCCTCCCTGTCTGAGATCACCACCACTCAGCTCACACACCAAACTCATGTTTTGTTTCAACTCTGTGTACCTAACTACAAGCAGTGAGTCACTCTCATAAGTGTTCATCGAGACAAATGTCACTCCTGCACACCTCCCAGCACTGCTACTGAAGTCACCTTCAAACAAGATAACCATCTGCAAATTATTGTGAATAATGGCAGAAGTGGCTGTTTTCACCTGCAGCTGGGTCTGACCCAGTGCCCATGGGAGCCTGCAGGCCCTGACTGCTCCTTTGCTCAAAATTAAAGCACAGAGCTCTTGAATGTAGAATCATAACCATTAAAGAATCATTAAGGTTGGAAAAGACCTCCAAGATCATCAAGTCCAACTATCAACCCAGCATCATCACCATGTTCACCACTAACCATGTCCTCAAGAGCCATATATCCACACGTTTTTTCAACACTTCCAGGGATGGTGATTCCACCCCGGGCCAGGGCAGCCTATGCCAGTGCTTGACAACCCTTTCTGTGAAGAAATCTTTCCTAGTGTCCAATCTAAACCACCCCATCACAAATTGAGGCTGTTTCTTCTTGTCCTGTCACTTGTTACCTGGGACCAAAGCCGAACCCTCACCTGGCTGGCTGCACCTTGTGTCAGAGAGTTGTAGAGAGCGAGAAGGACCCCCTGGGACTCCTTTTCTCCAGGCCAAACAACCCCAGCTCAGGCTGGGACTGTTTATATGTACAATAAATATGTTTATATGTTGAATAACTATGAACACACTTATATTTAGGCAAGCCCTTAGTGCAGGAGCATTGATGAAACTAAGACACATGCTGAAGTTCACTGCTGACTCCAGTCCTGTACGAGGTACAGTGAGAATGGGCCAACAGAGCTTCCTACATGGAATGGCCAACAAGAAACATCTGTCTCCTACGAATAATTACAAGGATATTGTGGATAAATTAGCATTTCATTAGCTGACAGCTTGTATCTGTCTCTACTGAAACTCTTTCTTCAGCCATCTCAGCATTTTACGCTTTTTGCAACCTGCAGACACTCAATACTTTTTCTACTCCAGCTCTTACAGATACACCATTTGAAATGGGCACAAACACAACTGGAAAGACAGAGCCATGGTCCAGCCTGGCCATCCATGGATGGGAGGCAGATCTCTCTCTCTGACCCTGAGCAGCCAGAGGAAGACAATGTGCTGTCAGGGCAGCTTCCACCACTCCACATTCAGCACCTGAAACAGGCACAAGTTAAACCTCTGCTGGAATTCGACCTCCCACGGTGGACTCTGGCTCACACTTCCTACTTGGAAAACAGACTGCAGCCACTTTTAAAGGAATTTACATTTCTGATCATATTTTACGTTGGAACCAGAGATGAAGAGAGAGAAAAGGGACTGACTTGTGAAAAGCTCCAACTATCTGATAGAAATGTGTTTTGGAGCATTTGGGATAAGGCAGCAAATTCTAATGAAGGGTGGAGGAGTCTCTTCATCTCTCCCACAAAGACTCATCACAGTTACTTACTGCAGAAGACATCTGAGTAAAGGAAAATATTAAAAGAGGCAGAAATTTACACACTACTTCATCAGTACTTTTCCACAACACAGACTTAACTTTTATATATAAATAAGCAAAGAGACCACTGCTCCGTTTCCTTCTTTTTCAATATTCAAGCACACACCAGGAAGGCAATGTCCATTACCACACAGCTCCCGTTCAAATGGGAACTGAATGATCAAACCATCAGGACGGTTGAATTCTGAAGTTTCTTACCCAGGTTTCTAGTTCATGTTAGCCTACTAACAGCTCATGACAGGAGTCAGTGCTGCACTGGAGGCTGCTGAAAAGGAGATCCATACAAAGCACTTTGTGGTGACAGAACATGTAATAAATGAATGAAGTGTATCAATATTTAAAGCCAGAAAAGTCTGGACATTGCTGTAAAAAGAAAATAACTTGCTCATTCCTCAGCCATGCTGTAGGGATACAAGTGGTTGGACACTGTGCTCTTGGTGGCTGAGAGGTTTTGGAGCACCACCAAGCTGTACAGACCCACGGAGACAAGCACAATGCTTGGGAAGGCCCTCATGTGATTCTCACAACTGTGCTCCACCAGCTGAGCTAGCCAACAGCTTCCATCAGGATGGGGTTTGTTCATAGTCTTAGGCTACAGAATGTTGATGCAGTCCAGCCTTTTAGTGTTCACATGTGTTTAAAATAACAGCTTTACTTTCACTCCTCTTGAGTTCTCAGTTAATTTCTGAGGAAATTGAGCACAATCCTTGCATCTTCACTGAGAAGGGAACTGCCCATTTTTTTCCTTGAGAATGGAAAAATACATTCACAGCCCAATGAAGCATAAATTTTATCTTCAAATATTGGGTCACTACTTCATACGGAGTTGCTAGCATGCTTAGGAGCTACAAACAGAAGCTCAATTCTGGTCACTCCTGACATGTCATTAAAAGCATCACTTTCACAGTCTGCATTCAGTCTAGAGGTGGCTTCAGAGCCTGAGTGGGGTCTGCAGTGTGCACTTACCACCTCAGCCATGTTTCAGCTGCATTTCCACCCTTCAAATCATAGAATCATGAAATGGTTTGGGTTGGAAGGGCCCTTAAAGATCATCTAGTTCCCCCTGCCTTCCACTAGGCCAGGTTGCTTATAGCCAACTTGGCCTGGAACACGTCCAGGGATGTGGAAGTACTGTATATTTATATCCTGCACAAAGGTCACTGGGCAGATTTTACTTTTTTCAGTGTTTTTTTCTGCCTGTATCAGTACACCTCATGGAAAACAAATTCTTTAAATAAGGTCAGAGAACACTGAGAAGATGAGATAAACTGACCTACTGTTTAATCCAGGTCAAGAGGAGAAATATTTTATAAACACTGACATCATTCTGTAAAAATCTAGATTTTTAATTCTGTAGCTGATTCAATGCAATTTATATAGTTATTTATGTACGCGAAGGTAAACCAGCATAAAACAGGTGCTTTATAAACTACTTTTGAGAATCAGGACAGTGCATACTATTTGGTCTCTCCTGCAATTTTAAAATTTTGACTTCTTGCTGCTGAGATCTATTTTGTTTTTATTTAGGTTTGGCAGTTACACCTTTCTCTACTGTAGCTACAAGCTGAAATGGATGCAAAATGGGGCTTTAAAAGCAAGATACAACACCAGGGAACATACACAGGTAACCCATAGACCTCAATAAAGTACCAATAGCATCCCCTCATTTTCCTCATCAGATACAATTCCTTCCTATTAACCTCCAACAAACCCTCTCATCCTGGGAAAGGCCCTGATGAACCAAGTAGCACATATTCAGATGGGACCTTGGAGGCAAATTCCTGTGGGAAGGACCCTCCTTACTTCCACCAGCACCCAGGTCACATTTAAACCCACTAACTTGTAGCCTCAACCCCTAACTCATGAGAAGGCACTTACAGCACTAAAATATTTTAAGCCTTCAGAGATGAAACCTGCCATAATGCAGACATGAGCTCCAGAATAACAGGTTTTGTAATGACACCTACGAGGTGAGAGCCTCTGCACTCAGCTCTAGCTGCATTTCTACACCCCACCACCATACCACTTTCCACTCTCCATTGCCCCATCACCCATACACTGGTGGAGACCTCAGAGGGAAGGAGCAAGGGAATGATGTGTGGGACACTGAAGAGGAGTACAGCACGTTCTTGGCTGCGGCTGGGCACCAGCCACATCCCTCCCTCAGCAAGGAATGCATCTTTCCTAATCAAGGGAGAGGGTCAGCTTTGAACTTGCTGCTTCTCCCAGTCAACAAACACTTTGTTAACTGTCAGCTGTTTCCTAGTCACTGCAAGTCATCAGCTTTCACATAGGACAAGGGCCACGCTGGGGGGAGAGGTGAAGAACTGCTCCCCTCTGCTATTCAGTTGGAAATAGGGGTCAAAATCTGACCTCTTTGCCACTCTGTGTAAATCTGCAACAAGAAGGAAGAGGGGTGGAGTGACAATGGCATATATATGATAACACAGACTTTGCAGTGTCTGCAAACCGAAATGAAATCCTGAAACTCTTCTCACATCAGATAGGTGAGTCCTTAAAAAAATCTGAAGCAAAATGTTCATGTTTCTAATACAGGAGTGCTCTGGAAGATCACTGACCCAACCAGCCCAAGCTGCAGGTATCTAAGACGCATTTTGATTTGAAGGATTTTCCAGTCCTTTCTGCAAATGAGATAAAGCTTTCTGAGGCCTAACACTGTCCCTATGGCTCTGATGTTCAGTACAAGGTCATGGGAGAAGGCTTTTCTCTAACAGCAGTGCAGCTAAAGGTTAAAGCTGCCATGCCAGGGGCACCTCCAACGCTGCTGGGAGAGGACCCACTCTGAGCCGCGCTCCCTTCGGCAAGGGTTAGGACCACCAACAGAGTTTATTGGCAAGGCTGCTTCTAGGGAGGAGTTGTTTGTTTTTAAATTCAAGTTAAATGCACTGCAACCACATTATAATGAAAGATTGGCTGTCTGGCAAAAGACAGTATGAAGCCTCTTGGGATCACGAGCTTTCTAGGCAATTTGTTACAAAAACTTTCCTATCAAATACGAATATTCAGCTTTCAACAAAAGAACAGTGCCATCCGCATGTTTCGGGTTAGGATCACTCTCTTTAATCTTCTTGTCCCACCCAGACTGCACGGGACAGAGGCAGTGCTGTGACACAGATGTGACCAGGGCCAACTGCTGCTCTCAGGCACTGTACCTCAGTGACAAAAGCAGCAGTGACCCAGCTGTCAGGACAGACAGCAGCCACAGCCCCTACAACACTAACCAATGTCATCTGTGTCCAGCTGGAGTCCTGCAGCTCTTATTCTGGAAGGTTTTTATGTTTCACTACTGTTTTTTGTCACAGAATCTTTTAGTCTTCTCCCTTTGCTACCTGCACACATTACTCATATTTTTCCTGATCCTTTTTCCTTATCTCCTTCAAAATGCTATTTCTTCTCCCAGATATGTTTTGGAAACTCTTCAACAAAAAAAAAACATTTCCCTTCAAGTCAGGACACAGAACAACCATCCAGCAATCCTACAACTACTAAACCTGAAGGAACCTGAATGTGCATAAGTCCATGGGTCCTGATGAGGTTCATCCTCGGGTCCTGATGGAACTGGTGAATGGGGTTACTAAGCCACTATCTATAATTAGGGAAGGGATGAGCCATTCAGAGGGA
>NW_008679829.1:28135-29112 GCF_000695815.1 Acanthisitta chloris | reverse complement strand
ATCCGCCTGTTCTACATTACCCTGTGCCCCGGTAGACACTGGGAATGAGGCTTCTCTCGGATCACTTGCACTAGAATGAGCAGAGCTCATTCTGAAAAGGCAGAGGTGAATGGCACCACCACCACCGCAGGGGAGAACAAGAATTGTCCAGGTGGGTTTTGGCCCAGGGTGCTGCATGTTTCTAAAGTGAGGATGGAGCCCAAGCCCCAGACAGTTTTGCTGTATGCACTAGGTTCTGCACAGGGGTCTGCAGTCCAGGATAACCTACACTGAGCTACAAGCCAAGGAAGGGGAAGACATGAGGTTCCCTCCCTGATTACTGCTAATATTTCTCTCAAGGTATCAGCAACAACCTGTGGAGCTCGGAGCTGACTCCAGCTCAGTCGAGCTGTGATTACAGCTGTACCCCTTGCTGATACTTGGTGACCTTCACAGATGGTCTGCAGGTACATCCCAGATTCAGCCCTGGTTTTACAACCTCATGGCTGTGCTCTGTGCTGGAGTAGACAGGCACAGCAGGGCTGCCCTGCACCATGCAGTGCCCTACAGGGAGGGCCCAGTGCTGGCGCAGCCTAATGAGTTTCTGCAGGAGAAGCAAAAATACCCAATTATTGTGAGCTGTTGCTCCTATGTTGTAATTCTCAACAGCAGCACCTGCAAACAGGCATTTCAGTCCCTTTGGCTGCTACAACTGGGACAGGTTTGAGCTGAGAGGATGGGGAAGGAAACAGGACCAGGGCTTGTCTCTGCCTTCTTGGCCATGAGAATGTTGCATGTGTTTACATTTAAGCAAAACTTGCCCCTGACAGCTAAGATCCAAAATTAGATCTACTGGTGTGCCAAAATCATATCCCACTGGCACAAGGGCAGGTGGGACACAGAGCAGAGAGGGAGCTGTGACATGTGTGTCTTCATCTCAGGACAGGACAGGCTCCCTCGAGCCCATTCCACATCTGATGTGTTCACACAGCATGAAC